>NW_022744950.1:581845-590909 GCF_011630105.1 Anneissia japonica | reverse complement strand
CGTTGCTAGTATTGACACTTGTGAAATATAATATTTCATAGGAATTATTTCAAATTTGTTAAAAAACTGATTCTGACTGAGATTTTGACACTTAAACAAACATATCTCAGCCTAACCGAACGACCTCATTGTGTGAGATGCGAAGTACAAAAACTAATCTCTTTAGAGAGGGCGCACTTTATTGACTGTATAAAGTATACGAGAGTATGCGAGAGTATTCCATTGGATGCGATCTACAACCTCTGAATTTGCCTAGTAACGATGAATTCGTCGAGAAAATGGTAATATTTTATGAGAAATAGTCTGTATTTCTCTTTTTTTCATGATTTATAATAATTGGAATAATGCAAATGCATATTTTCTAAAAAAAGTCAGTTTTTAGTGAAATTTTGCCGGGAATGGGGCTTTAAAGCATGTGGGCCCAATGATCAGGGAAAATAACTGAGCTTTACAACCGCAAGGAAGAGGTTCATTAATGCCTATACCAGTACCAGCAACAGCCCATTTATAATGGCTGGGAAAGTCTGTATAAAAAGACTGGAAGTGCCCCACCCCACAGGCTTCACCCCTGCTGAATCACCACCACAAGGACTCCAACACATCTTTAAACTTTTTGTGGGTTATCGTTGGTGTACCGAATAAATTCATTCCAATATTTTCTACGCCAGTTATTTATATAAAAATATACTGTACAATTCTCTTACCAAAAATAACGGTCGGTTCTTTCAAAGGTGTTTGGATGATGAAATGCTTGTCTTTTCCAAATAAATTACGCAATTTTCACCACGATTTCAGCATGCTTAATCGCATAAGACGCTCTTCGAATTTTGCCAATGTTATTGGTTTGTCTGTTAATTGCCAAGAAAAAGTACTAAAAACGGATTTGAATCTGAACGATGTGCGCGAGTTTGGTTCGGGAGTGGCCAATGAGTATCGCGCAGAATTCAGAAGGCTTAGTAGGAGGTAGGCCTAACCATTTACCTGCTGGGAGATTGAAAGAAAAGTATCTAAGAAATGAAGCGCCTCAGCTAAGGACACAAAGAAGTGGCTGTGACTGTCTTGATTTTTTTTGTTGTTGTAAGACTACTACCACTGTACCATTTAGCAAGCACTTCATGTTGCTGATAAAAAACATACACACTGAAGACATTTGATTAATGCAAAAACGAACATATTAGAAATTACTAACATATAAAAGATTTATAAGTTTATTCCTCATAACATGATCAAAATAGAAAAATGTTACCTTTCAGAGTCAATGACTATATCTTTCTCACTACTGTATATCTATAGCTTTCGGTGCCTTTAGGGTACCTTCATCAGCTCTCAAGTGGCGGTTCAACATGTATTTTATAAAGACATGTTGAAATAAGTGATTAAATTAGAACCATAAGAATCTCAGTAGGGATATAAAGCCATCTTACAGCTAAAATTAAACATTATAAAGACACATTAAAAGAAGCTAAAGTCTATAATTATGCTAATTAGAAAAACTTAGCAGGGTAAAATCTTACCAAAATTGCACAACAAAATCATGTAAATTTTACTATGAATCATACAATTAAATAAAATAGAAATTTGTTCAAAATGGATCCCTAGATATACAATGTCAGCAGATACAGGTTCTAAGTCTTTGTTCAACTAATAAGTTTGATTAAAGTATCAGTGTGCTAAGAGAGAGCTTTGAAATGCACGGTGACGGTAGCAGGATCTGGATGTAATAGGCGTATTCGACTGGTCTGTTTTGTTTTGTTTTGTCGTATTCGACTGGTCGCACGAGCAGCACAAACTCCTCACATGAGCGACTTGAACTCCTCGCTGTTTTTTAACGAGCACACTCCGAGTAGTAAATCACTCCTCGAAAAACGACCAGTCAAATACGCCCAACAGCAATTTGCCCTGAATCTCTATATTGTGCAAAAGCAGGACAGTCACGGATGAGTGAATCCGTTCTAGGGTTAAGTCAATGTGCAAATCGGAAGCTTTATATCATGAGTAAATTCTTGAATCAGAATTAATCCTTAGGTCAGTAATAAAATATTAATATTCTCTCTGTGATTTGTTGCAATGTAGACATTATTTCATTTACATAAGTACATCAGTCATATCTGGAATGCATTATAAAGTACAAAGAATTATGATGAAAACATGAATAATTGCACTTCAAATCACAAATTTAATACTTACAACTACGTTTTTTAAACGCATTTTATTCTAATAAACAATACTCAATTTATTATTATTTCAATGTAGTTTTTGTACTTTAAAACATAAATTAAAATGTTTTAGTAAATTTTCGACATTGTAAATAACCATAGTGAGACTTCCGTCATCATTTTTAAGTAAACCTTTCCGTAACAAAAAGTGCTAGGATTGTAAGAGAAATCTGGAACTAGAAAAAAATATAAAAACACTCGTTAAATAGGTGCACAGCTAAAACTAGGACTTAAGTAAATAATCAAATTTTGTGTTTAAATAAAGGTCAATTTTTGCAACTGCATTGAGAATAAAAGTTAATTTGTGAACTTATAATTGCATACACCCATTTATTTCATATATAAATTAAATATTATCCTATCCAATTGGACACTTAAATAAAATACCACTGTTATTAATACATTTAGGGCCTTCTGTTAGTAAAATATCTATAGGAAAAAACTAGATTGTTTTGACATCATAAAGAAATTCCATATATTATTTAGTCTACAAAGACACATCCTGCAAACCTTAAGGATTCATAACCGCAGGACAACAGTGGCTGTATGGACCAGTTCACCGGGGTAACCCCTACTTTTTGTCTCAAAAAGATGTACTGGGTTCTTTAAAGTGCACATAAATCAATCATGTACACTGGGCCTACAGTCTCTATAGTCCTTATATATGAAGACTGTTCCACCACCAGAAACATAGGCAAGCCTGACACTGGAATCAGAACCGATATTATGGCTGTAGTTTGCGGCACCTCTGCCTTAACCAGTCATTCTCGTTGTTGGAATGTTCAAAGGGTGTCATCAAATAATACATTATACTAACCTAGCAACCAGTATTCATTATAGAGGGGGTTTTTGTGAGTCATAATCAACCAGTTAAATTTTTTAAAGATTGGTTTGTAGCAATCCACGCATGGCTGCCAATAATATAATATTGCTGCCAATAAACTTACGTATTGCTCTTAATTCCAATGGTCTTTTTTTGTATCAGGAGAAATAATACGTAATAATGTTTGTTCTACCTGATGTGCTATTTCATATTATCTCTCCTGACGCAAAAACGCCATTGGATAGCATTGCAGTACCCGCTGCTACTTGGGGATAGGATTCATCACTAGTCTCTAGCTAAGCTCAAGCTTGGTGATCAGTAGGCTATCTGGAGGTCGTGAGTTTGATTCCACCTGACCCACTTTTGGGAACGTACTGAACATTCAGTACAATAACATGTCAGAGGTAGAGCAAACATTATTTGGTTTTGCTCTCAGGTTTCATTCGAGCATGGAAGCAGCTGTGCATGCATCATGATCAATTAAAACATTGTAAAGTGTTCCCACTGTGGCATTAGCTTTTGTTTCCCATGATCGTAGAACCTGTTGGCCGCGATCGTGTTTATTAATTAAATATCGAATCGAGCTGTTCTCAATACCAAGGCCTTCAGCAACCAGAGAACACTCTGCAAAAAAACACCAAACAAGTTAGTGAATGGGTGTTCCCTTTGTTTGGATTTAACCAGCAAATTACAAGTTCCAGCAAAATTCATTTAAGCAGTTAATTCCTTTACACAATTTTCATGTTTGGCTTGATGGTGATGATATTGCCGTTTCACCGAGAAGTCAATTCAACATCCCCATCTCAGCTGCTCTGCTCATGTTTCTAATTAGTACTTTCCAGTCAGGTTATTTTATAATTTTCTATTTCTTTTTTTTTCTTTTTTTCTTAATAACCCAAAAATACCCGTGGACGGAATCTTAAAAATGAATTAGTAGGGAAAAAAAATCATATTTTAACATCCTATATGATTATCATTACCTACTTGCCTTCTTTTTTATCAAGCATATTTAATGATTATGGCTGTGGATATGAGAACATTATAAATACTGTTATTATCATTCTTATTATTATTAATATTATGAAGAATGTTACTTACTTTCGCCAAGCAACGTAAGTTCTGAGGCAACTTTGAGTCTAATACTATAAGATAATTCTGTATACTGGGTGGTTGGTTTTACTTTTGTACCTGAAAAAAAAAAAGTGTTCAAATTCAAATTTTACTGTCACTATTTGAAACATACCGCATATCCTCAAAGAAATTCATCTGGTTCCACAAATACAGTAGAAAACAGATAATTTTCTACTATACTGTATATTCTCGCATATAAGACAAGGTTTACAATAGCAAACTACGAACAAAAAAAAGGGGGTCGTCTTATAGGCGCAACACAAACAAAATTTTGTAATATTCAAAGTAATATTTTGATGATCATTCAAAAGCCCTACATTTGGCTCCGTTTTTTAGCCAGCTAGATGCAGTATGATTCAAGACCAATGCTCCACAATACATTGTTCAACTATTGAAGTCTCTTTCTGCAACATGTTCTCGGTCTCTGAGATCAACCACTGACACGTCTATACTATCAGTTCCCACATCATGTCTCAAGACCTACGGCGACAGGGCGTTCTCTGTAGATGCCCCAAAGTTGTGGAATTCATTACCAGCTGATCTTCGTGAGGCCCCTTCACTCCTTGTACTTAAAAAGAATTTGAAGGCTTATCTCTTCAATCTTTGTTAACTTTCTCATAGTTAATAATTATTATTTATTTGTTAATCTCAGTAGTTAAATTTCTGTAGTTAAGTTGTTCTGTTGTTGTTCCCCTGAAAATTCGCACCTCCTTACTTGAGGTAGCGCCGCCAACTTAGCAGTGCACGGTAGGGGAGCCATAGGCTTATCCTTGGTGGAAGCTACTGGAGCCCAGCAAACGGACGCCGAAGTACAATTTTGTAGGCCTACTTTCAGTTAAAAGCTGCAACATTTATTCAAAATAGAATCTAAAAATAATAAAGTTGGGAATTCAATAAGGATAATAAAACTGATTATAAATCCCCATGAGCATGAGGTGATGTACTATTGCATTTTGTTTTCAAAGTAAATAAACAAATTGGTTTTAAAACTCACCAACAGTGCCAACTAAAAGATGGTTGCGTATTTCAGAAATGACATCTTCTCTGGAACCATTTCCGCTCCGCAAACTTCGTACCATCTCTTGAATTTTACTCCTCTTCATAACTTTTGTGATTAGTGGGTTCTCAATCAAAAGTATACCAGCCCATTTGTCTAGGACATTATATACTTTAAAATTTTCATTTACCTCCTGAGAAATATGAGATTAAATTGCTTAGCAACAAGAATAGTAAATCAAATTCAATGTATATTCCACTTCATTAGAGGACCCTCTGGCATCAATGTATGTTTCTTCCACAAATTTCATGAATGCCATATTATACTTTATATATATATTTTTTTTTTATATATATATATTATATATATATATATATATTAAGAATTGTCACTCACTGAATCAAGCTTATCTGGATTCCACTCCATTTCAGATGCAATGCTTTTAGTTTCTTCTCCTTTGAAGTTGTTCAGGCGATTCAAATCTTTTCTGAACTCTTTCTTACCCGCAGCTGTTGAGTCGAGCATGAAGTCAGAAAAAAATTTCTCAAAATTGGACTGTACAGGCTCACTTTGATGTTTGACTGAAAATAAATAAAATACATATATCAATAGTACTGGGGATAGTTATAGGACTAGGTACTCATCTCAGACAAATTAGTTCTATCTGAAGACTCGCAATTTGACTCAGCAATAACAAAAAAAATTAATAATGTTCATTTTTCAATTACACCAATGTTAAATTGAAATGCCTTTGATTAAATTTGGTAGGAATTAAATTAACATTTAAACTATTATATTTACTGTATTTTGTAAATCTCCTACAATTAGTGTGGAGTATTTAAAATAATTGGAGCATACCATTACCAATATATATATTTTAATGACACAATTCAATGTCAAGATAATTATTGATTTATATATCAAATTAAAACATCTATTTTAACCTTGGTAGTGTCAGCAAGGGAAAAGCTTTAGCCTCAACCCCAATATTCAGACCCCAACCACAACCTCCAGCCCCACCCCTTTATCAGACAGGCCCAGCCCCTCACTCACAGGGCAAAAACAAAGTGTGCTGCAGTTGTAGAAGTACAAGTCCGAATAAATATTATTTTTACAAATATTATTATCATTATTATGGGTATCACTATGCTCAGCAAAAAACAATTAATATATACTAGAAAACTTGGGACCCCAGTGAATGTGTAATTTCTTGTGAAAATGCGTAATGCTTGGCAGGTCAAAAAGAGGTGCAATTTCTCTCCCTTTATTATAAACATATTATAAATTAGTCAATTTCGTAAGTCTAAGTTTAATTTTTATCTTCACATCTTGCATTTTATATATTGAGTGACCCATCTGGTTAACCCAGTTGACCAGATGAATTGACCACCCTCACAAAATATGTAAATATGCATAAATAAATGAAATATGATTACCACTCTGTTGATGTTGCTCTTGTAGTAGTCTGGTCTCAGGGACAACACTATCATTTTGTTCTGCATAAGGTTTGTCAGATTCTGAAAAAATAAATGAAAAGTTACAAAATGTGTCTACTACTGTAGTCCCTACCATTTAAAAAATCACCACTACTACTTTGGCAGACAAGATATCTGAATACCAGTGCCATATCTAGGGGGTGTGTATGCCCCCCTTAAAAAAGTTGTTCCCCCTCCCTTAAAAATGGTTGAGGCAAAAAAAATTATGTTCTAAGTAGATGAAAATCACCTCATATCACTATATTTTTGTGAGCTAGCACTCCCACTAAAGCCAGGCACCCACTGCCAATGATCTCCACTATAATAGCTGAATTGCTCATAGCCAATCCCTGTAACAGAAAAAAGTGAGGCCACCGACACCATGTTGGAAGGCCTAAGTGATATACCAGTTCAGACAAGTTTCTTTTGGCATTTGTTTAAATGATTGATAAAAATAACGATTCTTGCAATACTTTTCAATAATAAATTTATATATATAACGAAAGAATTTTTTTCAAATCATCTAACCACTCCAAGCGAATGTTTGTGAAGTTTACAAAAGCGTGAGCGAAGTTGCGTTGCTGTGTAGATAACTAACAACTAGAATAACTTCACTGGCGAGTTTTTAAAGTGCATAAACAGTCACATCAAGGAGAGTAGATCAAAAATTTGCTTTGTAGCATAAACACATTTCTGTTTTCCTTTTAAAAAAGACAATAAAGAATCGATGAATTACTTGAAATCATGATAATCAATAAAGATAGAAAAATCGTACCAGAAGAACTGCTAAATAATTTGAACTCATCACAAAATTCATCGACTAGGTCTTTGCGCTCCATTTTCTCTAAAGCTTCGAGCAAGCTATCTGTAGTAGCATCTTTTCCATTACTTTGACGCCATTTAACCAGCATTTGATGAACAGCTTCCAATACATTGCCAATGTGGCCAAAGTTTACATCAATTTCTTCAATAACTTCAGCTTTTAATTTAAGTGTTCTGGCAAAATCCTTCCAATACTTAGGCAATTTCCCTTTGATGAACATAATCATTTCATCAGTAATCATCTCCGTCTTTCTCTATAAACAAAAAATTGATGACACCTTTGGTATATCTGACATAGAAGCTGTAATACTTATTCAAGTGCAGCGTTTATTCGAGAGCGCGCATATAAAAAATGCCTGTTCCCTTATTACATAGATCACATATTCCTGTAGTTCAGTAGGGCTATCATAGGTCCTACGTCATCGTAAAAAAATGTTTATAGAGAAATGCTTGTGTCTTCATTGTGTTATTTATACATTTTAACACTGTATAACTGTATTTAAAACCCTGAACCCTGTTTCTCCAAGTGTTTCATTATGGCACTTATTCGAGAGCGGCGCTTGGCTAAAAAAAATCAGGTTTGGTGTGGCGCTTATTTGAGAGCGGCTCTTATTCCAGAGCGGTGCTTATTCGAGCATTTACGGTACCATTTTATTCGCACGTATAAGACGAGGCTTAAAATAGGAAAACGGGGATTGTCTTATCATGTTCATCTTATGTGCAGATCGTCCATAACACTGAATTTATTGAAATGAAGATACTGTTACTGTAGTATGATTGAATGTAATTATAAATTCAGGGAAATAAGTTTTTCTATGAACATTTAAAAAGCCCATATAACAATATTATTTGGAAGATTAGCCCTTTTTCATCTGGCTCCAGCTAGATGCAGTATCAAGACCATAAAAAACAGCAAAGTAGGAATCCTAGGGGAGGTCATCTTTATATGCCTGACATACGAAAATCGTCCAAAAACCTTATCAAACTCGGGGGTTGTCTTATACAAAGATCACCTTACACGAGTATATACGGTAATTATAAACTACCATAATCCCAATCTGGGTTCAACAATTCAGACACTGGGTGAATGCTGCGATTTGAAAGGGATCTGTTTTGTAAAACTATGAAGTATTGGATTTGCAATTTGGCACAATTCAAAACATGGGTCACATGATGCTATCACCCGAAGTATGCACCAACTTGCAAGAGTATAATTTCTATATAATGCAAGTGATTTCAGTATAATATTACTTGAGTCACATCCACACACACAACTCTTACTTACACACATTATATATAACAGTACTACTTTGTACAGGGGTGGATCCAGAGATGTCGAAAAGAGGGGCTAATTGAGATAACACCTTGGGGCATTCCCCTGCAAAATTTGTGTTACTCGACGTCCGAAAATAACCTCTGAGGCATTTTGGGCAATCAATTTTTTCTTGTTCTTTCTTTCTTTTTTTTTTTATATTTTTGTTACTTTCCAAAAGGGGAGAAGGGACCGGCACAGCCCCCCCGCCCCCAAATCCCCCGTAGTAATTGGTCTCGTAGTTGGTAACTTACTATTATTGCTTGATGATCTCCTCTGCAAGAAACC
>NW_022744950.1:548673-581589 GCF_011630105.1 Anneissia japonica | reverse complement strand
ATCTTACGGTATCGCCACTGGGTGAATGCTGCGATTTGAAAGGGATCTGTTTTGTAAAACTATGAAGTATTGGATTTGCAATTTGGCACAATTCAAAACATGGGTCACATGATGCTATCACCCGAAGTATGCACCAACTTGCAAGAGTATAATTTCTATATAATGCAAGTGATTTCAGTATAATATTACTTGAGTCACATCCACACACACAACTCTTACTTACACACATTATATATAACAGTACTACTTTGTACAGGGGTGGATCCAGAGATGTCGAAAGGAGGGGCTAATTGAGATAACACCTTGGGGCATTCCCCTGCAAAATTTGTGTTACTCGACGTCCGAAAATAACCTCTGAGGCATTTTGGGCAATCAATTTTTTCTTTTTTTTTTATATTTTTGTTACTTTCCAAAAGGGGAGAAGGGACCGGCACAGCCCCCCCGCCCCCAAATCCCCCGTAGTAATTGGTCTCGTAGTTGGTAACTTACTATTATTGCTTGATGATCTCCTCTGCAAGAAACCTGGCCATTTTCAGGTGAAGATACAGAAGCAGCAGCCATGGTGGTTGTACTAACTGCAACAGCAGTATTACCTTGAGATGGGGTCACTTGAGTTGGGGTTGCTTGAGTCTGTAATGAGCTCAGTATACCCTTTACAGTGGGAAAAAAACAGAGTCAATCAGTTATATTGATCTTATTTTTCCTTATCAAATCATTGTCAGATCTACGATTTAGCAATGGCGGTGAATAATGGGAGGTGTGAAGGGGTGGTTTTGAGAGGGCATCCCCTCCCATTTGAGATTTTTTTGGATTTAGTAGTTTAGATGGCATCTGAAAAGAAGTAAGCTTAAAATGAAAGTGCATGTTTTACCAGAGTACACGAGAAGTACACACACAGAAAATGATTCCATTTGCCAGGAGATTTTGAAAGAAGTCTTACACCTGATTGTGTTTTTCTTCCTCTTTGTCATATTTAGCGCTCTGAGACACTATCGACTTTTTTCTTTAGGCACGAGCGCCAAGGATATGCCAAAAAGTGAACTTAATCACTGTCCTACGTGTCCCTACATTTTAGGCCAAGTCCAACGATTACCCCTACATGCCTGTTGAAAATATAAGCATCCTGAGCTCCAGTGGCATATCTAGGAGTCTTGAAAGGGAGGAGCTGATGGGGAGGGGACACAAAGTTGGAGTAGGGGCCCGATGATTATGTGAGGAGGCGTTAGTTCACAAAATAAGGTTTACTTCAAAACATTTTCAATGGGGGAGGGGGAACAAGTTTTTTTAGGGGAAATGTGCCACTGCTGAGCTCTTGAACCACATCCCACCAACCAGTCAGTTCCATAGAATAAGGAAGAATTGGTTATTAAAGGTGAAGTGGAAGAAGTGTCCAAAAAGAAGTAGAGAGGTGGCATAATCATAAACATTTCTAGTAGGTCTGAGGTGGGTTGCACCCTCTATCTGTAAAACTCCGTCCTTGGGCCACTCTATTCAAATTCCTAGATCTGTCACTGATAATATTTCTATTAAAAAAATAAATGTAATAAGTAGTCATTTTTAAAACATGAGCATCAGATTTTGGGGATCTTATAAAAGTCGCTGTGCAACCTACTATCAAATTATTAAATGAGTCGCGGCTGGTGTAATATACCACAACTTGGAGTTCCAGAGAAAAAAGTTTGGGAAGCAGGAGTTTAGAGAAACATCAGACAGAAAGAGGTGAAAGATTGGAGGGGTATGTTCAACTGGTACTGGTACGGGTATTTATAATGCGCCTCTTCCTTGCGGTTATAAAGCGCAGTTCCTTTCCCTGGTCATTGGGTCCACATGTTACTGTAAGTGTTGCTGCTGGTAATCAGCGCAGAAGCAGGCAACCCCACCAGGTACCCATTTATACTCCTGGGTGGAGAGAAGCAATGCAGATGAAGTGTCTTGCTCAAGGACACAAGCAAAATGCACAGCAAGGGATTGAAAGCCCGACCTCGATGTTGGGAAACCAAACCGTTTCCCGCTGCATCAAACCGCTTCTACTTTCAACAGTGGAATGATGGACCCTGAAGTAAGTAAGGATTATAATACATTTTCATAATTTGACAAGCAAGTCAAAAAATTATGTGCTTTATAAGTTTACTGTATTATATGGATTCAAAAAAGATTCATCAGCTTGTTACAGCTGCATCATTGATCACTTACTGGCTTTTCCATCTGACCTTTTCCAGGTAATGCCATTTCACCATTAATAGAACAATCCTCTGGCTGTCGATTCACAGGTGCATGTAAGGGCTGTTCTTCAGCCAAGGGCTCAGTTTGGTTACTTGAGGTTAGAAGAGCTAGGGTGGTAAGAAAAATAGTAGAATGTGAATGCTCAAACAGGAGAAACATATAAACTTCAACTATTGCATTTTTTAAGAGGTTTTCTGAATTTGTTCAAGCAATAGGCAACCACCACAAATTTCCTTAAATCTTAAAATATAAGTTTTTCTTTGAAAATGGTGAATTATTACAAGAATTCATAAGTACCTATGTTTTCATTCTTCTTTTGTTGGCTGCCAACAACTTGTGAATAAAGCTTAAATTCTGAAAGGTATTTGGAGAGTTCCTCAACCGTTTTACTTTCCAACTGTTCTTTTAACTTCTGAACCAAAACATCAGACTGCTTTACATATTCTTTCAACTGCTTGTTTTCTAATTCAAGTTCCTCAATCCTTTTGGTGAGTTTGGCACAGTCACTGCAAGCTAGTCTTGTCCCAGTATTTGTCACAAGGTCAGGATCAGTACTCATCTTGAAAATCTCTATAAAAAAATTAAAAAAACCTTGATAATTTGTAATAATAAACTGTTATGGATAATACACAATTTGGTCATGTTTAAAACACACAAGCATTGACTTTCTTAGGTCAAGATGCCATGTATCAGGGTCTGCGAACACACATTTTTATCAGTCACAAATTCAAGTTCTCCAAGGTTGGTAACCATGATAGTTACTGTATGTTCTATTCAAAAAATGAGGTAATAAAGATAAGAGAAAAATTGTTGGTACCAGACTAGTTTGCTTTAATTATACAAAAGTATCATCCGGCCAGCCTTAGGGTATTGCAACATAATTCGAACTCCTTTGTTAAAAATTAGTGATTTCTTTATTAGAGAAATGAAGCATGAAATGAATGAAGTCCATGTGAAATAAGTCTCGAAAAAATGCATTTTTGTTAATACAACAATCACATGTTGGCAAAACCGTCACTACAAAAACACCCACTAAAATTAACTTATAGGCCCTATGCAACTAGAGAGGGAGACATAAGCCATAGCTTTACGTCTATAGTAGCAGGTCAAAACGGCAATAAACCAAACGGCAATGACCAAAACGGCAATAACCAAAACGACAATGACAAATACCAAAATGGCATACCAAAATGGCAAAGTACCAAAATCAATGCCACGACTATGCGCAGGCCGCAGTTTATAATTTTCTGAGTCGTTTTGAAATTGTCCCGTATTTTTTTACCGTATTTAATCGCGTTACATTTTCATGTTTATAATTAGTTAATTTTTTTTGCGTTTTTACTTTTATGACAATAAATTGTTTAGCATCGTTTTGGTCTTGCCGTTTTGACTTATTGCCGTTTTAGTCTATTGCCGTTCTGGTTAAAATGTGTTGCCATTTTGTTTCTTTGCTGTTTTGGTCATTGCTGTTATGACTTTAATTGCCGTTTTGGTTTATTGCTGTTTTGTCCAGAATCTGTAGATCCAGGTAGGTATGTATGCTTATAAGTTCAAAAGTATGCCAATTCAAATTACATTTCTGTTAGACATGAATGGACAATAAAGAATTATTGAGATTGAAGGACTGAAGTTACCGTTACCGTATACAAACCTTTGTAGATGCCGCTGTATCGAAATACGTGTCGCATCGCAGGGAATTCCCCTAATTAGTGCCCATTACTATTACAACAGGGAGTATTAGAAGTATCATTATCAAGCCTACACGCCGCCAGTCACGTATACTACATACAATTGCAGAAGTGAGGTCCTACTCACACGTCGCGAGCAAGAAACATTTTTTTCGGAAACTAATCCATTATTATATTCCGGAAATTCATGATGTTTGCATGTTTTTACCACAAGTTTTGTCAGCAGATGATCAAATCTCGCAGTAAACCTCCCGGATATGGCTCTTCCAGCTTGTGTTTGTTTGAGAGCATGTAGGCCTTCATTGGCCTAATCCTCTATGCCTAGGCACTAGGTAGGCCGATTATAAACTATTTATCATGGTATATGATCAGATAAACTCCATTCAATGAAGTTAAGAAATGCATGAGAATAAATATTTCAAATCTTTCATAAGAAACTTACCTTTAGATACGTCAATGATCCTGAAACTGTTCAATCAAACGGTCGTCAATTACCTACCGTGTTCGGTTTTCGTCTCGAGTGCGACAGGGAAGTACAGTGTAGTTTTGGTGGTTTTGGTTTTGGTGGTGTGCATGAACGTCTGTATGGGCGGCATGCGTATGGAACGCCAGAATTAATCTAATACCGTAATGGGTTATTTTGGGCTATATAAGTTGAACGAAAATTTCCTTCATTTTTATTCAAGTTACATTATACCTCCTCTTTGGATTTTGTAATAAATTTGTAAATAATGATAAAAATATTTTTTATTAATAATAATGATAACAATAATAATAATAATGTATTCATTATTTATATTTGTTTCATCATGTGTAACTCTTTAATGAATCACAGTAGATTGAGGCATTTCTGTAAGTGTTCCGCCATAGTGCATAGCAGTATGACTGAGTTCTGGAAGGGGAGGTCTTCAAAATCCCAACTTGTGGTTTAAGATGCTTAAGAAGAGGGTGGTGTATCACATTTATCTGTTACATAGGCATGCACCAAATACTAGCGTTGCATCGGCATACTGAGGGAGTGTGAATTAAATCATTGGCCTCGACCAGTTGTTTAGCATCTACAACGACAGCAGAATGTCCTAGGTTCGTATCCTGCTTGACATGATTTTTTCACTCACATATTCTTCATCTTTTAGTGCACAGGACCTCTCGGGATGTAACTTTTATTCAAAAAATTATTTCACATATTATAATAGCAGGCGCTTCAGCACTAGCTCACACTGACCCGTTATTTACGTTCCTCAACTTACTCAAATTTAAAGACATAAATGTACTTTAACAATGCAGTTTTCTTTATTCTTCAACTAAATCCTTATACCCCCCTCAATTCTGTAGCTTATTCCACCCAAACTCATATTACCACTCCTATCGTACTAGATCTGCACTTGGTTTGCATATTCCCCAGCATAAAAAGACTTCTTTTCAGCATAATATTAGATTTAGCGGACCCAAACTATGGAACAATCTAAATGACCACATAAAAACTGTGAATCGAAGAAAAGTTTTTCCTTAAATCTTAATCACTTAATTTCTAGTTTTGAAAATTAAAACCCAAATAAATTTGTCAGTTTTGTCATTTTTGTCTCTTTTTTGTCTTTTTCTTCTTGTAACCTGTCTGTCTCCTGTTTTTGTTTAGATCTTAATTATTAATTTGTATTATTATAACTTGTTGAATTTTTACTTGCTTTCCGGCTTAAATTGTTTATATTGTACTTTTGATTATGAAGAAATAAATGTTTATTTGAATTGAATTGAATATATATATATTATAAACTTTTTAAACTATAGTTCAACAGAATTCAATTTACTGTACAGTTTATAAGTGCCACGCACTTATCTATTCTGAAAATGTTATTGGCCCCCCCACCCCAGTTGAAAAATTCGGGTTTCACCCATGCAGATCGCCCTCCATTTCCAGACACCTGAAAATTTGGGTGGTCTCCAATTAGAGGGTTAGCTTTGTGTTCAAGAATGTTACTTGGTTCTCTGAAAAAGTGGTCTCGAATTAGGGGAATCTCAAATTGGAGGGTGCACTGTACTTTAAAAAAATATATGCATAATACTTAAAAATTATTATCTCAACACTAACGTCCGTATTCTTAAAACGAACTTTTAATCGAAATTTGAACTAGAACTTCATTTCTATAGTCTTAGTTGCAACTTCAACTTTAATATCTATTTATAAACAACGTAGTCGAAGTTCTAATACGACTAAATGAATTCCTAATTTTAGTTCAACTGGAAGACGACTGGCAATCAACGTCTATCGGACTATCCAATGAAAAGAGCTCATTTAACAGCAGAGAGATCCGGTAATATTTCCTCATAATTCATATTAGACCATCATTCGCTTAATTAATTTTCTAAGATAATAACTATATTAGTCGTTAACATATAACAATAGCAAATTTTAACAGTCACTGAAAAATTGCTTTCTTAGAAGAAATATATTATAGTTGAGCCCGATCGAGGGCGACGCTATCTTTGTTGTTGTTACGATGAAGCTACAGTATGTGACCGCAACGCGAAGGGATTTCGTGCAAATCAGGAACTATCACATGTGGCTAGCAAAACATGATAATTTCGCATTTTGGAAGCTAAATTTTGTGCCTGTTTTGTTGATGAGGCCTACCGAATATACATCGGACCTACTTATACATTGGATTTTATTCGTTTCACTCTATTGTTACAAAAAACACGTTTTTATTGAGGCAAACATTTCAGAAACATCGGCCTGCAGAGGTATTTCAGTCGAGGTTCGCGTAATTTAGTCGTGCGCTAGTCGAAGTTCGTTTTAAGAATACCAGATGACGTAATTATGAAGTTTTAGCTCGAACTACGACTAAAGTTTATATCTATAAAATTATTTATCGAAATCTAAAATGGATATTTCCGGCGTGTGTCAAACAAACTGACCAATCAGAATAGAGTCATAAATACGCGCATCCTACACAAGCTGTCCCACAAACGCACATGCTTACATACATTTGTCTTCGTCTTGTGGGACCTTACAATATCCAACAATGGACGAGGCTTAGTAAAAAGGTCCAGCCTCATAATGGTGTTAACAAATTAAATTTTCTCAATAATATTCATTAACAGAATTAAGACAACATATCAGAGGCATAAACGCTTAAAATACTGAATAAAGTAACATTTTAATCCATCTTTAGAATTTCTCTATAATTAAAAATGACATTAAATGAAATCTTTGTGCAAGAACATTTTCTCCTCAATTTACAATATTTTATTTTTTGACAAATTTAATTACTGTATCTTAAAACACATATTTCCAATCATTCATAAAACTATTCATATTTGTATCAAACTTTATATCTCTATAAATATTCAGCATGAGGGCAGCCTTCTAATAAATACCACTGCTACTTATCACCAAGTGAGTGCAAGGTTCATGATTTGTAGCAGAGGGGTTGCCACTTGTTCTCAATTAGAATGAGATGCATAGCTCTAGGAGTATTATAGATGCAGTAGTCTAGAGGGGGAAGGGGGAAACGTTCTTATTGTATTTATTGTATGTTCGTTCTAGTAGAGATTTACTATAGAGCAAGTTCAACAAGTAGCATATTTGTGCGGAGCATGATGATGCGTCACAAATTTTAGCCTCCAAGAATTTATTCCCTCGGCTTAGTTCATAGTAAATTTCTACCTACCCCTACTCAAGGACGTATGCACTAGAGGCTTCGTCCTCTCTCCCAACATTTAGGGAATTCAGACCGGAGAGCACCCAATTTACTATGATAATAAATTCCTGAGGGGAGGCTGTGTTTGCTGGGTCATGTTCAGCCCAATCAATCAAAGAATAATTATTTCAGCACATTTCTTTTACTCTAAAAAAAATTAACAATTCACAGCAAAAACCGCTACATAAGAATTTTGAATTTATTTTTACTTAATGAGGCCATTTCACAATTGGTTGTTACACTCGTGTGCAAGATAAAGAGAGGTCATTACAAACATAGAAAGACAATTTGTTTTCAAAATGCGAGCCAAATCAAAAATAGGTATAACACATTAACACATTGTATAGTATAGTTCTGTCTACACTACTACAAGTGAATTTTTACAAATATAGACATGATGATGTCATATCACACCCATATTTAGATCCCATATTGAATGGAGACAGAGAATAGAAAGCTGCTTTAATAAAGATTAAACAATTTTCATTAGAAATATATTAATTTACAACTTAAAAATAAATTCTCAGAGGTCACTTTCTATGCCATTTACCATCTTTCCAGACAAGGCGAGTATTAGCCTTGTGATAGTTCAGTGGACATATCCAAAGCAGAATAGCAGGAGCATATGCAATGTTTACAACAAAGTTTGTGCTGCCCATACCCATCCAACCCAAAATGCCTAAAAGACTGGCTGGAATATTGAAAACATTGCAATAGATAGTCAATTTTCCCAACACCATTGCAACGATTATTGCAGTGTCACGTTTTAATTGATTGCATGACTAGTACAATAACCAACACTTTCAGAGTACAAATAAAAAAACTAAAAACAAATGACATGATATACTGTACTATAGATATTGAATATTCTGCAGTGCTACGACTCGGTTTACAGTAAGTTTTGGAATCACCTCTACCTTGATTAAAGGTAGTGATGAAAAATGCACTTTTAGTGACACTGATCTGACCTTTCCAAATTCTCAGTAAAGTTTCTGTATTAAATTCGAGCACAGCAGCATTAAAGGCCAAGTAAGACAGCATCGTACGAAGTAGCCCAATGCAATTATCGTCGGGATAGAGTCTTTGGGCAATGCGTCAAGAAGTCATGTCGGGCTGGGCCATACCATACTGTCTAAGATGGCCATTACTTAACTGTATAGCTATATATTACAGAGAATACACATTAAATGACAAGAAATTTACATTCTTGCTTATTACACCTGCACAGTCATGTAACTGTTTCGTAGTTGCCACCAACCATTCGTCCAATATGAAGTTTTCCATATTTACATAAAAAGTGACTGTTCATACATGACTTGCCACTATACTTTGCATGTACCGGACACAAAATTTATAATGTGTCATGTTTAAATATGCGTAGAAGGATGAATTGTTAATGAGCCAATGAAGAAAGTTGTAAACCAAACATGAACTACTGTATCAGATTTTGAAAGACAATACTCGATCACATAATGTGTATTGCTTGTTTCAGACATACATCAGACATAGTGTTTTCTGTATCTGAGTAAAGTCAATGTCACACTTCATCGGAGACAAGCTTGAACAAACTTTTTTGAGTTTGACAGACAAAAATTCTTGTTATCTCTGGCTTTTAAAAGCTTGCAAGTCATTAGCAAATTCCCTGAATCTTTCAGTGCATTAGTAAGGTAAGAGCGACTTCATTGATAGGAAAAAATATATATTTTTAACTTTTCTATACATGGAAACATCCAATAAGAAGCACAGCTAAAGCCTGTACCTATTACACCAGTTCCAGTAAAGTCCTAGAATGTGGTTCACAAAATATCATTATAAGGAAACAGTTAAAGATATACAATGTAGTCAATCAAAAAATCAGGAAAACCACAAAAAATCAATGAAAACATTGAATAGCTCATTCATAATTATCAAATTACCTTTCAATGAAAAATAGATCAAACTAAATAATCGGTCACTGATTTCAGACCTTTGTTTCACTATAAAGATCTTTAAATTTATTACCAGCCAAAGGTCTATGCAAAAGTATGAACTGTATACAGTATATATTTGTCTGTTATCTCATGAGAAAAATAATTTTCGATAGAAAGCTGATTACTGTAATTAAGCCTACTTAAACTAAAACCATTCACATTTATAATTTTTAAAGCATATCACAGACAATACATTTTTTAACAAAATAGATATGAAAACAGATTACCGATGTAAAAATGGTTTTTGAAGAAAAACCATAACTAATGAACAATTTAAAAACCTTATCAAAGAAATAGGTGAATAAAAAGATGAACAAATACTAAATAATCTCAATACTTTCCAATAGTTGAATTTTATGTGTTCTATTGCAAAACATTTTGAAAATACTGTACATCAATTTAAAGTAACACTATCACAGCAAACAGTGTGTTCAATATGTGTACTGTAGCTCAAAAATACTATTGTTTACACACAAAATGTTTTACATTATAATAAAACAAATCTGTTGCGTCCTATAAATGCAATCCTCCAATACCATTTACCGATTGATAATTGTGCTGTAGGGTTTTGCAATCAGGTGGTCTGGGATTATATTAAATAATCAATAACACTAAAAACTACTGGGGCAGATTGCTATAAAATTGTCTTAAACAGGTAGTCTTAACTAATCGATTATAGCCAACTTTATCACAAAGTCCGTTACGATAATAGTCAACTCTGTAAGACCATCACTATAAAAGTCATAACTAATGGCCACCCTGACACTTGCACAATTTTCATTCCCGCACTGGCGCGCACTTCAGCGTGCCAATGATTAAAGTCTCCAGCAACCGATTAAATAAGTCTTTGAAACATCTAAATTGTCAAAATTTGTTGGGCCTTTGCATCTGACCCCTCGTCGGGGACCTCGGCCCCCACCTCCCGTCGGGCAAAGCCTGGCACCACCCCTCTTTATAGACAGCATATAGCAATCCCCCACTGACTTATAACCCTATTTTTTATGTCTTTTTTCAAAAATCAGTACTCAAAATCATAAGAGCACAAACCTTGGTCTAATCAAATTCAGTTTCACAATTTATAATTGGCTGTCTAAGAGGCTACTGTAATAATTCCTATCCAGCCAGCATTCATATATCTATGCCTGGTTAAAATGTAAACATTCAGAGCTGCGACAGTTCGATTTAAAACAGTACACACAATTACTTATGACAGTCATAATGTGGTTGCTGACAACATTTTTTTAAAAATTAAAGCTATGCGTACTCTATTAGATGTGTATGTCAGACTTAACCACATTATCTGATCAGATTCAACACATCCCTTTTAAGATCTGTGATTGACGTAATATGTACTGTAGTGGCGAAACAGTTGCTCTCTCAGTTCAAGCAATGCATAACTGTTGAAGGTGTACATCATTCAAGTCTGTACATGACAAGGTGAATTCCTAGCACGATTGCAGCAAAAAATATAATTCTCCAGTAGATTTAAATTTAAACTGGTAGCTTTTGTGTTCATTGTTATCTATAAGTTAAGCCCCCTCGCAAATCATAAAGGAAAGATATACTGCCCAGTAAAGGAGCCTAAACATAAAGAATTCTTACATTTACATACTGTATGAATATGGGCCCCCCTCACCCTTTATAATTAAATGAACTTGATGACCTGTCAGTTTAAATGTTACATCTAATCCAGCTTGGAAATTTGTCGCTTGGATAGCTTGCCTTGAACTGTAGGTTGAGATACTAACAACATACTGTATACATGTACAGGGTATGCATTATTCTTAATACTACAGTATTATTGTTAATACCTATCACTTCTTGACCTTTGAGATTTGTCACCACGATAGGAATCCTTGCTTCGTTTGTGAACATCCTTCTTATTGATCAGTTGACGCAGATCCTTTGACTTTCCTAGCGTTGCTACGTTTCTCCTTTCATCATTTCTACCCAACCGATGACCTGTTGGTTTGAAATAATCAGGAGAAATTTCGGATTCAGAATCTGATTTGATCTCTCCTTCCGACAACTCCCCTTCTTCAAGTTGAGAATCTTCCTTTGAAGGTGTTTCGTCTACTTGAGTCATTTTTTCATCAATTACTACATCTGCTGTTTTCTTTTCTTCTTCTGTTGAAATGGGACTCCAAGGAGTGTCTACATTTGCAATATCTTTCTGTTTATCATTATTTTTCTTAATTTTTTTCACCTTAACTTTACTTGTGGAGCTCTCTTTTTCTTTCCTTTTTCGCTTTTTAATTCTGTCATCTTTACTTTTGGAAGGAGTTTCTGAAATGTTTTGTCTAGATATTTTTATAGGTTCTGCTTTTGCTGCACCATCCGATTCAGACTTTTCCTTTTCAACTGGTGCTTTTCTCTCTTTATCAACAGCATCTTCTTTGAAAGTCTTTTCAGCCTCACTACCATTTTTCTTTTTTTTTTTACTTTGTTTTAAAATTTCATGATCTTTTTCAGTTACTTTCAATTTATCTAAACCCTGAGAATTATCATTTGCACATTTGTGTGCATTTTTGGAATGCTTAGGATATTCTTTAATTGTTTTTGATCCATTCTGTTCTTTTTTCTCTTGAATTGTATTTTGATATTTTTCAAGCCTTTCACCAGTTGAGCCTTTAACGGAATGTTTACGATCATCTGACTTAGGTCTCTTTTTAGGAGATTCTTTCTGTATGCTACTCACAAGCTCATCTTTACTACCTTTAAAATTAGATTTATCTGTTTGAGAATATTCACCTTCTTCATCAGAACCACTATCGATGTCACTGAGACTGATGTCATCCACTTCTGCATTCATTGGATTCCTGCTTACAGGAATCTGCAGATCTGTGATAGTGTTTTTAGTTGTTTTTTTAGTAGTTGTGACATTTTTAGAGAATTCTGAGGTATTAATCTTTTTTGACTTTCCAGAATGACTACTTATTTTAGAGTCATTTTCACTGCTACTGTCATCATGTTCAAGATGTCGAAGAGTTGGAAGCTGGTGAGGTTTTACCTTTTTAACTGGAGATTGCTTTGACTTTTTGTCAGTCTTCTCCACAGCATCTCTGCTTCTATGCCTCTGGTGTTTGTTTTCTTTTAGACTATGTTCATGCATGTCTACATGACTACTCTTTGTAGAACTCTGGGATCTCTTGGAATCTTGAAGCTGTTTTTCTTTCTTTGCGATTTGACTTTTATCATTACTTGATTGGTGATCATTTCTGGCATGCTCTCGGATTTCTTTCTCATTTGTTCTAATTATTTCATTGGATTTCTTTCTCTCTTTTTCATTCTGTCTAATGATTTCCTCTTGGTTTCTTCTTCCCTTCTCATTCCTTTTAACAATTTCCTCTGTGTTCCGCCTTCCTCTATCATTCCCTCTACTGATCTCATCTACATTCCGTCTTCCTTTCTCATTTCCTCTGGTTGTTTCTTCTGACTTTCTCTTCTCTTTTTCATTTAATCTAGCTTTTTCATCTACTATTTTTCTTTCTTTCATTCTAACCTTCTCAACATCTGGTTTTGAGTCTTGTGACCTATTTTTCCTCTCTCGGTCAACGTCTGTAGATGAAGAAGATCTTTTTCCTTCATCTTTGTGTGCTGATAATGTTCTATTTGGTGGCAGTCTGTCTTCACCCATCTGTCTCAGCTGTTCTCGATTTTTTATTCTCCTTTGGACTTCAAGCTCTCTATCTCTTTCCTTCTGTGACAACCTATCTAATGACTTTCCTTCAATTTCTTTTCTATGCCTTTGATCAGATTTTTCAGATGATCTTTCAGATATTTTGGTCAAATCTTTGTTGCCTTTTTTCTCTTGCTCTTTTACTCGGTTTCTGTGCCTATCAACTGATGATGATCTTGACGATTCATTCAAAGATACTTTACTTTGAGATTTTGATGACTCTTTATCGGACTTCCTGCTATAGTCATCCCGTCGTTGTCTTTGACTATCAACTGATGATGATCTACCAATGTTCTTTGAAGGTTTTTCTGCTGACCGTATCGTGTCATACTTTTTTACTGTCACCTGTTTATCAATTACAGAAGATTTCTCTTTTTTTGTTGTTTTCTCAAAAATTTTTTCTGACTTGTTTAATCTTGATGATGATGAAGGTTCATCTCTTCTGTGTTCCTTCTCCTTATACTTATCCTCTGTTCGCTTTTCTTTCACCTTTGTTTCTTCACTTGTTTTAAGTTCTTTTTTAAGGTCTTCCTTTCTGCTGGCTTCTCTGAGGCTATTCACTGTTCCATTTGTGTGTCTACCAGAATACTGCTCACTTGGTCTATCTTTACTCTTTCTACTAGGGGACACTGATAATGTTCCCCTGTTTCTTTGCCGCCCATCATTTGTTGGCGAACGGCTTTGCCTTCCATGAGGTAAACTTTCTCTTTTCTTCGTCAGTTTTTCTCTTGTATCTTTATATACTCTATCAGACTTATCCCGACTATCTGATCTCTTTTCTCTTTTATCAGGTCTCTCATATTTTTCCTCATGTTCATCCTTGCTATCTCTTTGCCTCTTTCTCTCTTTGCTACCATCTTTTTGAAAGCAGTATTCTTTGGCCAATGAATCTTCTAGTTGTTGAATCGTCTCACTTGAATTAGCTTTCTTACTACTCAGTTCTTTTGCTTGCAAAGTACTTGCCAATATTTGATCAAATTCTTTACCTTCCTTTCCTTGGCTGCGTGCTGCCACTATTTTGCGGTACATCAAAGCTTGGAAACGCATCGGCTGCAAGTAGTCGAGCCTATAAAAAATAAAGTGCAAAATGAAATTAATAACCATTACAGTATACAGTTAATTATAGGCTATGTTCAGACATGAGTTACGCTTGTGTATAACATAACATTAACCAAAATGATGTGAGCTTGTGTGTGGCGTAGCAAACACCAGAAACACAAAACCACTGGCGTACAATAATCTACCAACAGACCCAAGATTAGCGTGCACCACTGAGTTATGAGAGTCATGCATCAACAATTTTTAGACCCAGGACAGGATTTGATAATCACAAAAAACCTAGTAAAGTAAAAGGCACTATTAAGAAATACGCTAGCATCAAGATAATTACGCAGTGTGAACATATAGCTAGTGACTAAATGGATTAACATACAAGCCCAGTGTTAGTTATGAATGTGGTGTTTCTAAAGTCTAAACACAGCCAAAAAACATAACCAACTCACTTCCTTACAAGTGCTGCAATCTCCTTGTCTTTTCGTTTAATTTCTGCTTGTGCTGTCTTGTACAATGATGAGATATTTTTACGCAGCATCAGATTCTCTTCCTTGATTGACTTTTCCTACAAGGAACAAAAAGAATAGTTACGTAATCCACATCTAGGACTCAAATACTGTTAAATGGCCGAACCGCAATGGCTGCACTGGCTTTGGCCGGACCACTTTTTCTCAATTACTGTATGATTAGTTTTTTATACTGTATGATTAGTTTTTTAATAAAATTTTGAGGGTTGGAGTCGGCCCTTTCCCCTTTATTCCAGCTTGGGCTGCTTGAAATTTTTTATAAATTTGTAGGCCTATTTCCAACACAATCCATAGCATATTGCATGCTGTGTATTCATTACACATATTTTATTTAATGGCATATAGTTTATATTTCCACAATACTCTGTAAGTTATGGCACTAAAAGAAATTTAATTTTCAACAACATCATTTTAATGTAAGATACCTACATTGATTTAAAATAGGCCTACAAATTTGTATGGTCATAATCTTTAAAGAAAATCTTCCAATGGGAGGGTCCCTCATGAACATTAAACGCACTCCCTCGCCCCGGCGACCAAGTCAGCTATAGGGATTTCTTGGGTTTGCTGTGAACATTTAACAAAAGCATGCTCTGATCAAATTTTTTAGGCCTACAGTATGTACGTATGTACAGGCACTCCAATAATTTAATAATAATCTTACCATATTCAGGCCACGAAACATAAATTTTGTTTATGTACGATACTGTACATACTGTACAGTCTATATTGTACTGCATATTTTTATGACAATAAATTAGTATTTGTATTTATTTGTATAATAATACAATTAGTAATCAATACTTTCCTTTCATATACATTTTTCTGGCCCTAAAGGAATACTACTGTAGGCTCAGAAATAGGGATGGTGTTCAGCGGGGATGGTTTTACTGTGGATCACTTCAGTTGTCACAAAAAAACTTATGTGTGAACAGAGCTTAAGTTTATTACTGAAGTCCAACACAGACATTATAAAGTTTATATTAGTTTAAATCAAACTTCATAGAATACTCACTTGCTTCATAAGTTTATGAAGAGTTGACTTCAATTCCTCAACTTTAAGATGATTGACGTCTTTATCTTTCAAAAGCTGTAAAAGATATATCACTTTAGAACAGTGTACAGTGTACAGTTAGAGGCCTTGCTAAGCTACAGTAGCCCCAAAGTGGTGAAATTCATTTGAAGTGTTGTCTTTTCCATCATCTAATTGATGTTTGAAGATCTACAACTTTTAAAATACTGGCTCGATCAATCCAAAAAAATGTATGCTTCAATCATACATTTAGTACAAATACAACAGAAAATACATTTTAACAAAATTATTAAACTTTTGGTACACCACTATTTGATTGAAGTAAGACACTACCTGACTTCCTTACTTCATTCAGGCACTCATCACACTTTCTTTGTTTTATGGGAGACAATGTACAGTATCCCCGACGATCACCATTTTCTATACTTTTCGCACGTTTAAGGGAAACGATGGATCACTGACGATCACTACTGTATTTCTGTTTTTATACCTTGTTTAGCAAATTTCAGAAAAAAATAAAAGTTTTTTAAAAATTTTTATTACGCCCTCTGCTGCCTTGAAATCTCCAAGATAAGTATATTTCTTCCTAATTATATAAATTTGAAGCATTTAACCATCCTATTTTACATTTACAAATAAAATTTTATTTTTATTTTCTCCTCCATTTGCTAAATAAGAAAACAAACTTTAATTTATATTTTTATTCCACCCTCCTCCAATGATCTGTAAAAAAATAAGTATGTGAAACAAGGAATAAAACGTCTCGTCTTAAGATTAACAGAAGTCATATTTTATCATTCTCCTGATGATGGTCAGAGCAATCTCACCAAAACATTGAGACAACCAACCAGTGGTTTTACCTCAGAAACCATATTTTTACACATGGTGTACCAAAAGTGTTATGATTTGTTGTTACTTATACTTGCCATTTAAACCTTCAAGAAATATTTTAAGTACATATTGATTTCATGGATTAGACAGTGTGCGACATGCAGCACGCAAAAGCAGCAGAAAAAAATTCTTCCTAAAATGTCACATGACAAAAAATATTCTGAACAATCAGTGACCTTTTGGGATGATTTTGTAAATGGTACAATTGAGTTCAAGAATCACTTTTTACTTGACAATCTTTATATAGTATTTCCAAATGAAAGATTAGGAAGAGGAATTGTAGGCCGCCACTATTAAAACAATATTATTTGGTTGCCATATGGAGAGCAAGAACAAATAATATGTTACTTGTATACCGCCCCTTAACTAAATGTTTATTTAAAGCATGTGTCACTCAAATTTAAAGGTAAAATTTACTGTATTGTATTATCTTAAAAATTGCTGATAGGCCTACTGATCTAGCATTTCAATTCCTTTTCATTAAACTATAAATCTGAAACAAGCAAGTCTCTGGTAAGAGACATGGTGCTGACATTTAATTCTTATTTTTCATTCACATATCATTTTAATTGTACTTTTGTTTGTTACTTTTTTTTCATAAGCAGCCCTATGATATTAAGTAGGCTTATTTGATTGACATACTTTATTGTTTAAGTTTCTTTGTATTGTATTTTGTTTTGTATTGTTAAACATTTTATTTCAAAATTGTGGTTTTGTATGCCTAGTTTAGGGCAAATAGAAAAATTTATTAGACTATCACTCCCACCCACATCAAAAATTTTGGATATTGATGCGGGAATAATTTTATTTTTCATTTATTCATTTATTTATTTATTTAATTTTTTTTTTTTTCGTATCATTTATTTTAACTGTATACAGTAAAAGCAACTTTACAAAATACATGCTCACAAAATATAATAAAAGAATTGGCTCTGAATTTGGCAGACTTCTGACTCTTCCAATTGATCAGACATTGAAAGTAAAGTTGAAAATGCAAAGCCTACAGTATTCTTTAAACTTGTTTTACTGTCACTAAAAATAAACAGCTCACTAACTGCGGTTAAAAATAGACAACACCGCAGTCCGTCAATACAGAGACCTGCATAGTGGGCTGATCGTGTCGTTAATTCACAGCGTGTAGACTCACATGTACTGTATCACAGCGTGGCTAAAAATAGGCAACACCGCTGTTCGTACTTAAGGAGACCCACCAAATGGGCTGATAGGATCGTTGATTCACAGCATGAAGACTCACATGTTCTGCAAAGACTCCCCTGCTAAAAATAACTTGTTACATATTGGGCAGTCTTCCTTGTGATGGGTGTGTGGTTGGATTAATCTTGAAGTTGTTGTTAGACAAAAACTAACCTACGACATCAAGAAAGAAAGGTGAAGACCAAAGCCTAGGCGCCTATACCTACTAATAAAATTAGGGTGTTCCCTTCCCTTTTTGATGCTCGAGTAATATCCGATTTCTTCACCGGAATATAGGCCTAGTTTTGGATAGGCCAAATTGAATCACAGGGCAGTTGTTTATATGCATCTGCCACTTCGAAAAACGATGTCATGTTTGTTATGTTCATGCACACAGGAATCCCCGGGTATAATCCCAACCCTCCACCGTCAAAGAAAAAAAAAAAAAAAAAAAAAAAAAAACCTCCCGCAAGCAAAAAAAGTGATAATCTAATAATTTTTTTCTATGTGCCCTTAAATCTGTGTATTTTTAGGAAACTGTCAATTTGGATGCACCACCTTTGTCGGTGCCACCGATCTTAAGGGGCTTCTTCCTAATAAACTGATTGATTGATTGAATCCGGTATTCTTTCACTGATCATGCACAGTAAAGCGAACTTCAAATTTTATAAAGTTGATGTAGAAATTGATGTCATGGTTAATATCTAATGATTTTTTAACATTTTTGTATTATACCTGATTTATCCAATCCAAGAATTGCAAATTTGATGATAAAACATGCCCTTTTTTAAACCACATTGAGACAGTATTGTGGACCACTATAGAATATTAGAATAACATTACCATTACCAATTAAATTTGTGATTCAGATTTTGAAGCTTTGCATTAAGCATGGACTATTCCAATTGTAAGAATTTTGCTTATCATGTACAACCCTGTAAAATGTGATTGTTTTTACCTGGTCATAACTTGGTCTAGACGAAACTTCTTCAATTAAAAATTCACTATAGAGATCCAAATTTGAGTCTCCACCCTTGATTTTGTGAGTATGAGCCTTAAAGTCAGCACCATCCATTGACATATCTGCATAGATATCAAGGTTATTGTCAATGCTTTTCCTTGTATCTCCATCATTTTCTTTCTTGGATTTCTCACCAGGAGAAATATTTGGCAAGTCTTTTAAATCATTAACAGTTCTGTCTTCAGGACTGATTTCATTGGATGATTTGCTAATTTTGTCATGGTTGACTGATACAGGAGACCTTATATTTTTTTTATTTTCTTCTTTTCTTTCTGCCTCTCTATTTTCATGTTCAGCCAAGTGAACTTCATTTTTATCCTCATCAATGTCACCCTTCTCTTCATCATCTCCCTCCTCTTCTTCACTGCTACTTGAACTATCATCACTACTGCTTTCTGTGCTTCTCTCACTCTCGTCATCATTCGTCATGGCGCGTTCTTCATCTTTAGTTTCTGGATCTTCTATTGCAGTGGCGTCAGTGCAATCTTCTTCATCACTAGCAATTTCATAGTCAGGGTTAAAGTTCATTTCAGGATCACTCTCTGTCACAAACTCCATTTCAAAAGATGCTAAATTCTAAAAAAAAGGCAAGAAAATTGTTTAACATTATCAATAATTCAATACTAAAAATATAAATTAGTAGTTTTAAAGGCCCAAATCTATGCTGTGAAATTAATCAGCTAAACAGTATTGAAAATAAGCCACTACTCAAAATACCCAGCGAGCCCAAAATGGCTTATAATTTTATTGCAAAAAAAAAATATACAAATTATTTCTCAAAAGTCACAGTGGATTTTCTTTTTAAATAAAACTTATAGGCATACTTCTGCAAAACAAATAAAATTGCTTTTTTGGTGACAGTGGCCCTGCGGCTTTTGCTATTCCTTGGCACTGTTTTCTTATTATTTTGCCTTATTTTCCTTGAAATTTGTTCTGTAATGTATTTTGTTTTACTCTTTTGAAATGTATTTTTTATTTTTCAGCAAAAAGAATAATATAAACTAAAAACAGAACACTGAATTGAATATGAAAAATACAGTTGGACCTAATCAATACTGGCTACAGCCTAGCCTAGGTCCTAGGACCCTAGCCTGTACACAGTACAGTATTTATTATTATAATTTTTTTTAAATTTAATAATTTATCTAAACAATTACTGTACCAATCGGATTAAGTTTGGCTTCAGTCCAAATTAGGACAAAATCTAGGCCCAGCCTATATGCCTAGATATCAGAACCATTCACATTTGGGTAACCTCTGCTCCGTCAGAGGCTTAGCCTAGCCCTAGGCAGTACGTTAACCCATTATCACTGGCCGAGCTCGCATAGGCCTAGGCCCAGTCCTTCCTAGAGGCTAAGCCAGGCCTAGCTAGGCTAGGCCTAGCCAGAGAGGGGAATGATAATGTTAACCCTAAAAATAAATGACACTCCATTTCTTAACAAAAAAAACACTCACCTGCTAAAAATACTTCAAACCATATTTCAAATTTCTCTAAGGATTTAAATATACTGTATAAGTGTTCTGAATAAGAAAAGTAAAAAAGTTTAATCAAGAAGCGAAAACTGAAAGCGAATGTTCCTTCGGTTGACCTCTAGATGTAGGCTCTAATTATAGAGGGCGCTAATAATTAATACAGTATAGAGTTCCTATTACCAGAGCCGCCGCATATTGAAAGTTCACACTTGTTCATGATTAATCGTAACAAAATATTTACTTATTACAATATATACAAACATAACATGCATAATTTTATTTATAAAATATTAAATTGCACTACAGTAATAGTTATTATACAATAAATCAATGAATTTTATTTTTATATATAAAAATTTATTTACCTACATTTCCGGCGGAAAAAGGAAAAAAAAATTCCTAAAAATTGTTGAAATGAACTGTATAAATGACGCAGATTTTAACGAAACAGCTCTGTACTGTCTCAGCCAGAATACATCTTCTAATAGCAAGACTAACTATTATTATTATTATCATCATCATCATCATAATCATCATCATCATCATCATCATCATCATCATCACCATCATTATCATTATCATTATCATTATCATTATCATTATTATTATTATTATTATTATTATTATTATTATTATTATTATTATTATTATTATTATTAAGACACCGGTATCTCTGCCAATAAATATCTGAATTACCTATACACGACTTGCGTGTGCGTGAATATTTTAGAAGTATGAGAAAAAAAATCGTATAGGCACGAAGTGGTAAAATAAAGTAAATACATCACAGACAATTAAGTCGTATTTTCTATGGTGCATCACAGAGATTAATTAGATATCTATGGTTGCCAAAAAAAATCCCCAATAAAAAATCATGAGAAATTTGTTGGCACTTAATTTTGACTATAGTTGTGTTGTGATGACGATGCATTTTACTATATGAGTATCATTTACGGCCAGCTAGGTTACCCAAAATTTCGCGTCTCAGCCCTAACTATTGTGGGGCTGAGATCAAAGACAATGTTTTATTTTCAATTCTTACATCACAAAGATTATTTAGATCTCTGATTGCCGAAAATGGCTGATAAAAGATCATTAGAAATTGCTCCCCACTCCCACCGCCCACTCCCGTTTCCGATAGCAGCCCTGAACAACAATTTCTAAATCAAACTGAAATAATTCAGATAAGAGATAAAAATGGTTAGAACTGAGTTTCCTACCTTAATAGGTAATAAAACTTCCTAATTTCCCTCTCATACCTAAGACTTAAGACTCCGCACCTAACGGAGTCCCGGCGAATGTCATGCCCAGTGGCGTATCTAGAAGTCTTGAAATGGGGGTGTTGATAGGGGCGCGAAGGTCAAGTAGGGGACTCGATGATCAGTTGAGGGGCGAAACTCGCAAAATAAGGTGATTTTAGGTGATTTTTAACTACTTGCAAGTGATTTTTTTTTTTGGAGGTGGGGTGACTGGTTGGGCATGAATAATAATAATAATAGTTCTTAATAATACCAAATAACCTAAAAATTCATTGCATTATTCATAACCTAATATTTTTAAAATGTTAAAGTAAACAACTTAACATTATTTATAACCTAATATTTTTAACATGTTAAAATAAATTTAACTCAGAGAGACATTTCCGGCCATCTTGAGGTGCCATAGACCATGGTGGGGGCTGAGGTAGTCTGTATGAAAATAATATTTTGAAATAATTTCCAAAAGAGCAAAACCGACAGCGGGCCCCTCAGTAATATTTGGTCTTTAGAGAAGTAATTATTGATTGCTGTGTTGATTTCAATTCCCTTATTTTTCAAAATAAAATAGGGAAAAAGAAATTATTCACTGTATTATAAGTCTGAGAGTGCCATTTTCGGCCATCTAGAAGCGTTATAATCATAAATTTTCTTACCTCAACTCAAAATATGGTGGGGTAGAGGTGGTCTTCATCCTCCACCTGTGGAAATCCCTACCTGGCCCCTCTATTTCAAATTTTCTGATCTTCACTCACAATTGTTTAATTTTACGTGCCATCAATTTTCTCTTTTAGCTTAGAATAGCTGCTGAGACCGAATAGGCCCCTCTTAAAATAGTTACGAATCCGATTTTCATAAGTATTTATTACTAACCTAGGCCTTATGAGTAGGGGGTAAAAGAAGCAATTCTCACAATGAATTTTCTGAGAACTTCTGGGAATTCCCCTTTCCCATCAAAGGGCCCTGCAATAATTCTTGCACTAGGCCCTTTCACACATACGCCGCTTTCTGTGTGCCCTCCATCTGAGATATTTCCTCTTGAATCAGATCTGCTGCGCCACACAGCTGTGGACTATTGCTGTCCATTACGACTTCAATCACCTTGACCAATCTTCTTAATAATCCTTTTCCACCCTTACCGTCTATAAAAACAGTATTTTAAGTATTTTTTCCAGAACTGTTTACTAAGGATTAAAACATCAAACTTGGCACACGAGTAAATATGACAATGGAGCATATCAATTTAATACAGTACTCACGTCAACGACGCCCTTTACGGGTCAAAAAATCACCTGTACTATTTCTTATGTAAAAATTATCTCTCACACTTGCAGATTTCTCATATAACCATTTGCATATATATAAAATATAGGCCTAATTATGCAATTCATTCCTTATTACGGTCCAGCGAGTAGGCCTTCATTTTCAATTTATAAAAACTTTTAAAAATGCAATACAGTATTTCTTCATTCTATATCCTCCAATAGTGCAGTTAACATAAAACCCCTTGTATTTCCAATTAGGCATACAGTTAAGTTGTTTGTATTTATTAAAATTTTGCATGTTTGTAGAGCCACACACCCCCAGCGACAACAGCCGTCAGGATCGTTGTGTTAGTAACAAAACGAACTAAACCATCAACCGACGGAGCATTCATTTCAAGAAAAGACTGCGTGAACGGAACTGCAGGGAAGTCCTACAAAAACAAACAGAAAATAAACCACTTATTAATTATTTTGATAAATGTCACAGCGCGTATTGAGGGTTTTTGGAAGAAAACATGCTGTGTTCTTATTTAGCAGTCAGGGGTGGATCTGGATTCAAATTTAGGGGGAGGTTCAAAATGTTTCCAGAAAAAAAAACACACAAAAATAGTTGGTCCTCCCCTGGAAAGTTTTGATTCCTAGATGGCGAGAAATGAGGTTTCCCGACTTCTAATTTTCCCATTGCAACAAAAAAAGTAGGTCTGGAATTTTTTTTTTTGCCAGGGGGGGGGGGGGGGGGCAGGACCCCTGATCCGCCAATGAACAGCGATTCAGAGAAGCAAGTAAAAATGCATATATAAAACTTGGGCCTGATAATAGAAAAAAATTGAGACAAACTAAAGCTTTATAAGTTTACAAAACAGGCGTGTAATTCATTTGTACTATATAGCCTAACAATATCATTTATGGGCCAATCACCTCGGACGGTGGCTCTTCTTGCCAAATTTCATCTTCAGACAACTTTCCCATAGCATGAAGTACCTATCAAGAAAAAGTAAAACAGAATTTCAAAACATGGAAAATATTCACATACTGTATGACTTAACGTTTGTCATGCCATTGCCAAGACTATTTATTATTTAGGTTCCCCACTTCGCACCTAGTAACTGCGCCATTTTGAGGTATCAGAACAGATCCAGGATCTACGCGCTTGTTTCATACACACGTGCTGTCTCATGCGTACGTTTGCTTTGCCGTTTTGTTGGACATTGGCAGCAACAACATCCAAGGAGCTCAACTTAGCGGGAAGTTCATTCAAGGTAAAAACAAGCAGAGCGAACTTATTTACCTCTCTAGCAGCACGTTCACCGGACTCAACAGCACCATCCATGTAGCCCGACCATTTAATAGCTGTTTCTGTTCCTGCAAAGTGTATACAGCCAACGATTCTTCTCAACTCTCTATCAACAAAATATATAAATTCAAAATTTGTCTTTCGATAAGCTATATTTTTATCTATAAAGTAGATAAATTTATCATAAAAAATGATTTTAAAAAAATACAGTGGTAGTATTTCTTTCTAGTATTATACTTAGATCGCATTGATACTTAGATACTTACATCGCATTGAAGTTAAGCAAAGAGAAGAGGGGTTCTTATATAGGAAATGACAATGATGATGATCTGTTGCTATTATTCTTTCGCGATATGATAAGTAATACTTTCTAAAACAAAACATATACCTTAAAAACATGAAAATACATAACGTGACGGTATTATTGTCATCAGGGCATGTTCGCAAGCTTTACAAAACGATAAAACGATAACGAATACAGTTAAGTCATCAACTTTTTAGGCAACCCTTTCAAAACAGTAGCATGTCTGTCAACGTAGGCGATTCATGCCTCTTTCATGAATCAAGGATCATATTCAACACATACAGCATATTGTTAAGCCTTGTTGAACGACGATAATGATAATGACGTATTCGTTATCGTTTTCTATTAATTAGTGAGGTAAGCTTACCTTCCGTACTGACAAAGAGTGCCCGGCTGGAAGACTGTAGTATAGCCACCGGCGGAATATGCCTCTGCCATCCAATCTTTCTCTACGTAGTTGATTGGCTAAATAACAAGTTTTGTATTAGTTACGAATACAGATTCAGATTTAAATTGTTGATGATTATGACATCATATCAGAGAAGTTATCATATCAACAACCTTTAAAATTCTTGAACACAGTAATGGAAATTGTTTAAAAGGAATAACAACGAGCAACTTACATGCATTGCTTCGTCTGTCCCGAACACCTTGGCGTAATACCGACACAGTTTATCACGCCTGAGGAAAACATTCCGTTATAGTAATATTACTTTTTGATCAGATTCTGCTATTATTTCTGTATCATGTCTAAATTATTTCCAATGCAAAAATGGTATTTTTGATCAGATTCTGCAATTATTTCTGTATCATGTCTAAATTATTTTCAATGCAAAAAGGGTTATGAAATATCACAACAAAATTGAAGCCATTCTAATGAATTTTGAGGTTTTCTTTCAAGTTCAAATTTCTTTTACATTACTTACCTTTCATTTTCAGTGAGATGACAGAGCTTTCTTGCCTTGTCTGCAGCAATAAATCTGGTAAAAAAATAATCAGCAAAGTAAGACCAGTATAAACACATTTTCGTAAGACAGAGGCTACTGTTATATACCTGCACGTGTGTGAAATCTACAAGGGATACATTGACATATATTAGCTAGCATCCATATGCGCATATTATAATGCCACCTATTTGAAACCTGAATTGCAGTCATCTGGCAAGATAAGTAAGATATAACATTTGTAGCCGAATTAGTGTATTAAGGAAGAAGGGTGGGGTGGGGGGTGAAACGCGTGGGTTTAAAAACTATTTGACTCACGTAACTAATGCTGGAGCAGAGCCATCAGGTTTAGTGTCATCCACTGACCATTCGACTGGAAGATCTTGATCGATACACCATGAAGTACCACAGAATCCTGAAGCAAAAAAGTACTATGGTATTGACGCTGCAGATAGAAAAGAAGTAAAACAACTACAAAATTCACCTAAAAATAGATACTTGTATCCAAGTTAACATATGCATGTGAAACATGGAACCTTACATTGGCCCAGTTCAACAAAATAGATGCAGCACACAGAAAAATGCTTCGTAGAATTATCTTTGATGGGAAAAGGGGCTTGATGAAAAGAAGAAAATTACACGTGAAAATTGGAACATCTAGATTGTTAGAAATCAGTAAATCTGACAACTTATCAGTTTACATTAAGAGGTACGTAACAGGTCAAATTTGCTGTTCACATTGTGAGACAGTTCAACTCCAGCGGAAGCTATTTAAATAAAGTTATTATTATTATTATAGTACCTCTATCTCTCCAAAACTGTGTTTTGTAGTATACCATAGACTTGATAACTGCACCCAAGGGACACCGAGCAGCAAGTTGATTTTTAAGCGGCGGTAGTGGTGGATTGAAGTGAACCTTCTGAATCAATGCTGGTGACATCGCCAAAATCACATGTTTGGCCTATGAAAAAAAAAATATTTTTAAAGATTTTTATGGAAGTAGCCTCATTCATAATATTAACACTATATTTTTCTTCTATCGTCATTCAAAATGTTTAATGTGTATATTTTAAAGTTAACATTTCAATATTTTCAATATTATTTATTCAATCTCAAATAGCAGCATTAACGCTGAATTGCATGAGAATACATTAAAATTCGGAAATACATAACCGAAAAACACATAAAATAGCACAAAAAGATGACATAATTGAGAACATTAAAATTAAATTGAGACCTATAAAACTAGAAATAAGATAAAATTCTTTAGATTAAACATTAAAATTCTATTTACATAAATAAAATATCCAAAAAACACAAGGAATAACAATTGGATTATGATTTATACAAAATTACACATTGGTGGATATAAAAATATAAACAATTTAAATTAAATTGACTAGAAAAATAACTGTTAGATTTCATATTAAACAAGGAAAATAGATGTGTTAAATCATATTGCAACAAGAGCCCCGCCTAAATTCTACTATAGGCCTACATATACTATAGTTCTGTTTAGGTCTTCCAATGATAAAAGAATTTATAGCATAGGCTTATAGCCAGTTAAAGTTGCATCCAGCAAAAATCAATGCGTTAAACTTAGGTTCATAATGGTGTGTGCATCTTTGCATTTACTACACCATCTGTGGGCTCAGTGCACCAACCGTTTTCTGCACTGTTCAGGACGTGTGACCACGTTCAAATGGACCATTCAATGTATTCACTGCAACGTTTAGCGCATTTTAGTGTAGGCCTACACCTCTGCATTCGTTCAGTTGGGAATACCATTTAACACGTTTAGAGTGCACCCTTCCGAGTGTTCAGTGCACCACTTAGTGCATAAATTAAATGCCTGGTAATAATTTTTCAAGTGTATATCACAATTCGGACAGAATCAGGGATAACATGGTGTCATAAAGGAATCATTGCAAGCAGTTTATAAAACAACGGTGGACTAGGCAACCGTCGTCATAATCATCGTTATCATCATTATATGCTTCGCCCGGAGCGCTGCTTAGAACTCAGTCGTGATCCTGTGTATTAGAGGGATAAAACATATAAATAAAGAAATAATAAGATTCGCCAGGTTTGAATCCTGTCAGAGGTATTTTATTACACAATTTCTTTAATTCTTTATTTATTTATTTATAGGACAACATTCGTTGAGAACTATGCTACACGATGTATTTATGTAGTCCTTTATTCGAACACTGTATTTACCTTTCTTTGATGATTTATATGATTTAACAGTGCGGTCACACACCCTAATTCTTTTTCTTAGATAGAAATTTCAGTTGTTCAACACATCATTTTTTTCTCTCCGGAAACTAGCATTAATGCCGGCTTGATTTTGCTTGCATATATTTGTATGTTGTACATTCTGTGCGATTTACAGTTTTACTAACTTTGTCCATGTAGTATCGTCAATCCATTTCTGTAGCGTTGTATTATCCATCTTTTCTGCGTCGGGACAATCCCAGGGATTAGCAACTGGTATCTAACAAACCAAAAAAAAAAGTTGCAGGCGAAAATTTTAGTATCAGAATCTAATTATTATTAATTGGCAACATATCAATGTCGTGCATTCGCTGATTGCTGATTATGATGAGAACAACAAACAAGAAGATAATAATATATGCCTAATGGTAATAATAATAATAATAATAATAATAATAATAATAATAATAATAATAATAGCAATTATGATAACTCAAAGTGATGATGGAAAATGATCATGATTACGATTATAAAAATAATAATAATGATTGATTATATATTGTCGTGTATTGTAAATACAGTATATGATTTTTCTGATATACCTTTTCACCGATTTTATCGATTTCCCGAATTACGTGATTTATATCCATCCAGACGATTGGGTTATAAAATGCCGGAGATGAACCTTCGTGGGGGTACACTTTACCCTATAAATGCCAAAACGTACTTGAATGAATTATGAATATATACAGCTATAGTATCACAGCCTAATATTGGACGGTCTCTAACAACAATAACAGACCGAATAAGAATATACAGTAGCACATTAAGCATGTTTCTCATAAAATGGCTGCAGTGCGTAGCTGTCCCAACGCAATCGAGAAGGCTCCCCCGTCGCAGTACATAGCATTAAAGCGATTTTATGAAAACAATACGCTTTACAACAACCACAACAAAAATAAAGATACACAGAAGAACACAATAAATCATTAGAAACATGGTGGACTAAAATATTGGATTAAGAAAGTTGTTCATATTTAACTATATTGAATCCGAAATAGTGTAATTAACGAGATATGAAGCTATGAAGTGTCTGTGATGGTTCACCATACTATGTTGAAACAAATAATATTAGGATATTATCCATTGTTATTATTTCACATTATAAATCTGAAGAAAATCACCGTTTATTTTGTCTACTATAACAAAAATAGTTGTTGTAACAGAAAGTTGTTCATATTTAACTATATTGAATCCGAAATAGTGTAATTAACGAGATATGAAGCTATGAAGTGTCTGTGATGGTTCACCATATTATGTTGAAACAAATAATATTAGGATATTATCCATTGTTATTATTTCACATTATAAATCTGAAGAAAATCACCGTTTATTTTGTCTACTATAACAAAAATTATAAACGCCTCCATCGACCATTCAGTAATCTTACATTCTGTAGCCAAGCCAATCGGCCATTTTCCTCAATTGTATAAGTCTCCAAGCCAAGTTCCTTAGCAACACGGAGCAAACGATCCTGTGTGCGTCCAACATACGAGCCACCAACATCAACGTACCCACCGACTGAAGCATCCTGTGGAAGATTATGTTAAAAAAAAACCCATGCATTATAATGACGTCATGCGCGCGTCTCGATATATAAATGATGCTACGCGTTATCAATCACAGGACGCACAGCTCGTCAAGGTGTTTAACATTTTCAATCTGAATGAATTTGTACATTACAAGATTATCATGGCGTGGACAAGAAAACTGATACACTCACTAATTGATTTATTTATCGTATTTCTTTAACGGATATAAATTTAACTGTAATTGCCTCAGGTTTTAGGTGAGGTCTATTTACACTTAACAAGAAGTTAGCCTAATGAAAATAAAGAAATAGTAAAACAAAAAAAGGAAAAGAAAATAAGTACACCAAACTAGCACCAAAACCGAAGTATATTGTGCTATGACCAGAGATATGTGTGTTTTTACCGCGATAACATGTTATTGCTATAGGCAGCACTTACACGTTGAGACATAGCTCTTAGCATATTATTTTTATGAATGAAAACCCGGCTATCACTATGTTAACCATAATGACTTAGTGTTGTTAACTTTCATTTATTTAAATAACATGACTTTTACCTGGAAATTTCGATCACAGTCATTTTAAAAATTATAGAAACCAGATGAATTTTTCATTGAAAAAAAAATGAATTATAGTAACTTTTTCCTATGACTTTTCTAAGTTGTGGTTATTTGTGTATAGGTTTACAGCTTGCCTCCACCTTTGGGACCTGAAAATGTGGGGTGGTCTCAGGTTGGGTCTCCACTAGAAGGGTTAGATTTGTGTTATTGATTGATTGAAGGAGGTTGTTATTTGGGTTTTTTAAAAAGTGGTTTCAAATTAGAGGGGTCTCGAATTTGAGGGTGCAACTTTACCTGTATTGTGTGTGTCCGTCCCCCCACACGGTCACGTGCCTCCAGTACAAGAACATCAATTCCACACTCCACCAGCAATTTAGCAGCACATAAACCTTGAAGGTAAAATATTATTGTGAACTAGCTATTTGAGGATCAATAAACAACGGTGAACTTCCTAGTTTTGCGAGTCAATAAATCTGTAGTTAGCTTGTAGTTGACGTAAAATTGCAGATGTTTAAACGTGGAGCTTTATGCCGGAAAGCACTATAACAACTACCGTATTTTTATTGCTTGTAGATGTGTAATTGCTTGCCTAGATAAAGTAGGTAGGCCTATAGGCTAGTGTTCAACACCACAGTAGATGCGCCAGGATTTGCCCAAGAGGGTCCTGGACGGGGAATCGGGGGGAGGGCGATGTCCCAGACGAAAAAAGTGAGCGTGGTCGGGCGTCGCTCAAAATCTCCTCGAAAGTATTCCATGGGTGAAGCCCCCGAAATATTTGAGAATTTAGGAGTTTCAAAGGCTTAAATCGATTTTGGAGTTCACTATAAATATGTAGAAAATACATAGGCCTATACATTTATTTTCTCCCCGACGAATTGAGGTTTTCCTTCCCGACGGGGGGGGGGGGGGGGCTGCGCATTTCTATCTTAAAAGACCTGGCCTGAGATTTATGGATTTAAGATTTCTTTAAATCACGCTTATGCTTATGTGTTCTATTAGGCCTATGGATAACGTGTACTGATGCATATTTACATGTTTAGAAGTATTCATTTTAAGTGATCCTAGGAAAGAATTTGTATTGGCTCAAGAATAAGCTTTAAAATTTTAACACTGTGTACAAAGGGGGGAAGCCGCGGCTCCCACGGCTCCCCCCCCCCTGGATACGTCCCTGAAACAAAAAAAGGAAAAGAAAATAAGTACACCAAACTAGCACCAAAACCGAAGTATATTGTGCTATGACAAGAGATATGTGTGTTTTTACCGCGATAACATGTTATTGCTATAGGCAGCACTTACACGTTGAGACATAGCTCTTAGCATACTATTTTTATGAATGAAAACCAGGCTATCACTATGTTAACCATAATGACTTAGTGTTGTTAACTTTCATTTATTTAAATAACATGACTTTTACCTGGACATTTCGATCACAGTCATTTTAAAAATTATAGAAACCAGATGAATTTTTCATTGAAAAAAAAAAAAGAATTATAGTAACTTTTTCCTATGACTTTTCTAAGTTGTGGTTATTTGTGTATAGGTTTACAGCTTGCCTCCACCTTTGGGACCTGAAAATGTGGGGTGGTCTCAGGTTGGGTCTCCACTAGAAGGGTTAGATTTGTGTTATTGATTGATTGAAGGAGGTTGTTATTTGGGTTTTTTAAAAAGTGGTTTCAAATTAGAGGGGTCTCGAATTTGAGGGTGCAACTTTACCTGTATTGTGTGTGTCCGTCCCCCCACACGGTCACGTGCCTCCAGTACAAGAACATCAATTCCACACTCCACCAGCAATTTAGCAGCACATAAACCTTGAAGGTAAAATATTATTGTGAACTAGCTATTTGAGGATCAATAAACAACGGTGAACTTCCTAGTTTTGCGAGTCAATAAATCTGTAGTTAGCTTGTAGTTGACGTAAAATTGCAGATGTTTAAACGTGGAGCTTTATGCCGGAAAGCACTATAACAACTACCGTATTTTTATTGCTTGTAGATGTGTAATTGCTTGCCTAGATAAAGTAGGTAGGCCTATAGGCTAGTGTTCAACACCACAGTAGATGCGCCAGGATTTGCCCAAGAGGGTCCTGGACGGGGAATCGGGGGGAGGGCGATGTCCCAGACGAAAAAAGTGAGCGTGGTCGGGCGTCGCTCAAAATCTCCTCGAAAGTATTCCATGGGTGAAGCCCCCGAAATATTTGAGAATTTAGGAGTTTCAAAGGCTTAAATCGATTTTGGAGTTCACTATAAATATGTAGAAAATACATAGGCCTATACATTTATTTTCTCCCCGACGAATTGAGGTTTTCCTTCCCGACGGAGGGGGGGGGGCTGGCTCCCCGGCCCCTCCGCTGGCGCCACACCTGAAACACCATATAACATAGAGTGAACGTTACTCCGAATAAAGAGAGGGAGGACATAATTCAACATTTCGATTATATAGAAGAGCGCATGTTGCAATACAAACATAGAATTTTAATACAAAATTACATGATTTTTTCCTTTAACGAATTGTGTTGATTTCGCCAGCGGGAGGACATTTCCTGTACCCCTGCCACCCCGGTAGCCGATCATTTCGGTCGAGCTTCGTTTCGGTCGCGCTTCGTTTCGGTCGCGGTTTATTTCGAACAAATATATGGAGCGCCGAAGGAGTTGCGAAAACGAAAAATTTAATATGCCTAGGCCCTATATATTTTAGTTCGTGAATCGGTTTATCATAGGCCTTAGTATTATTGTTTTGCTATCTTTCCACTAACAAAATATCTTTCTACTATATTGTCTTTCTTCCATTTACGGTGATATATTCATGATTGCAACATGATCTTGTATTATTGAAACAATGGAATTTAGTATGTGCTACTATACTTTAATAATTATGGTCAATAAAATGTATATTTGATTTTAATTGAATTGAATATTGTTACCATCTGAAATCTATTTCATAATTTAGTTAAAACAATAATCATTCAATATTTAAACTGATCATTTTATACAATAAATATATTTATTTTTCTTGCAGCTTCCAGAGTTTGGAT
>NW_022744950.1:543986-548583 GCF_011630105.1 Anneissia japonica | reverse complement strand
TCCGGGAGGGGGGGGGGGGCTAAGCTCCAAACAACTGTCGTTACCAAACAGCTAGTGTAAATGTTATATTGCATAGGAGCCATGTCATGCTTCATTCAGTCCCAATTAGATCCTGTTTCTATATGAGCGGGTGTCTGCATATGACCTAGTCAACAACGATTAAATCAATCGCAACAAAACCGCAATCACAGTAAATAGCAAAAATCCTACCGCTAATCCCGGCTCCAATCACAGCCACGTCGGTTATATCCGCCATTTTGAGTCTACAGTATGTTATAGGCCTATAGATCTATTAACCAGTAATAACATAAAGGGACTTTGGTTGAGATAAGAACATGATGTTTATACGATAGGATAGCTGCAGGCCTAGTTATACGCAAATCACATGATGTTACAATCAAGTCGTTTAAATTTAAATGATGATATTGCATCGAGTTTTTCATGACATTGCAGACGCTGATTGGTCGAATACGATACGACTCACTGCACTTTAACTATAATACTCAAACGGTAAACAGAGCAACAATCTGTATCGGCAACCGAAACATTTCAGGGAGGTATAAAATACCTCCCAGGTTTAATACACATTGTATAAAATATGAAAGCCCTTGATTTAATTGACATTGAATTTTATAATAAAACTTTTTTTGAGAATATAAATTAATGAAGTGCAATCTTCTTAAAAGAATGAAATCTACATATCTATCCATAATATTATTAATATAGGCCCGCTTGGCCGGGGAAACATGAAAGTTTTGAAATTTCAAGAAATTATCAGCGTCAGTTTTTCTGCATTTTTTGATAAGTTTTTTTCCAGTCTTCTACATTCATCCTTACTAACATAACTGTAACTCAAATAACTCCGTAAATAATGGATTCAAATGATCGACAGGGGATATAATGAACATCACAAATTTTAAAAGCAATAAAGCAACATGTTAACAGCTGTATCCCACATTCATCTTCAGTAAGTAAAAGAACTAAAAACTTAACAAATAAGCCAACTTATATACTGTAGGCCTATGTCATTAGTACAGGCGTTTAAAGTTCTGTTTATTCATAAGTTTACTATGTCAGCTTATAGGTTATTACTATTATTAGTGTACGTATGCTTAGTGATGCAGGTGTATTTAGTTAGTGTGTTTAGTAATAGTTATTATTATTATTAAATAAATATTTTTTCTGGACTCTTCTATTATTGACAAATAATAAATATTATTAATCCAATAATTAACAACTGGAATATATAATTATTTTAATATTCGTAATAAAAATTCTCTTAATGTTATAATCATTGGCCTATCTGTACTACGCAATAATTATATTTACCTTTCTACTCTTTTGTATGTAATGTTTTGTAAAATTTTTCATTTCTTCTTCTGTCTTTTTTAATGGGTCTTGCCCCTTCCCTTGTCATTTATTTTAAGATCGTTACCTTGGAGGGTTTTCTACATTTTTTCCTTTTATCAGTTGTGATGTGTTTTATATGTTTACAGAATAAAAGCGATTTTAAATAATAGGTCATTTACAATTGTAGAAAACATTAAATAATGTAAATATATAATTGTAAAGCATAAATATGATTGTAGATATTGGATCGAGTCCGAAGAAAGTATATCAATCAAAGGGGAATGCTCGTGTGATGTAGAGCGAAGCAATCTTTAGCTTAAACAGATATATTTCTAGCAAAACATGAATACATTTCATGAGTTCAATTACATTAGGCTAACCGTATTTGCAATTTGGTAATCTAAATGCACTATGACATTGTATAATGCGCTGAGAAACAATTTAATTAATAGTGAACATGAACTAATTGTTATTAAACAAACTAAATAGCTTATTCATTTTTAGTTATTTTTGAATAACTTAACATTCACATTTTATCTTGTTTAATGTTTAGGAAGACCTGTAATGATTTGCCTGTTTATGTTGTATTTTTATTGTGAAGAGCCTTTGATGGTGTTTTGTTCGTTTTAATCCTCATAATCATCTCATTTTCTGCTTGTATTGTGGGTTTGTAGGTTTTGTGGAGAACCATTGGATAGCGTTTTAAACTTAAAATTGTGTTTTAGGTTAATCCGCCATACTCTTATTTCTGTTGACATTGCTTGGGAATAAATGAAATAAAAACAAATTAAATATTAGTGCTTTGTATAAATATATAGTTACCCCTATATAAATTCGGGTAAGCCACGCCCCTTAGATATTTTTTCTAAACTCCCGCAAAACGATAATGTAAATGTACGTCAAGTAGTCATGTATATGTTTGTGGGATCATGGATAGGCTTGCATTTGTGAGACAAGCGTGTATTCCTAGCCTTGTTTTGATTGGTCGTTTGTGAGTTTTAACAATCCAAATGAAAATACAATAGCATATACATCATTCATATAATTTTATTAATGCCTTTGAATATGACTTCCTGATACATATACTTGCGTCTTTAAAAGACAAACATACACCAACATTATTTTTAGGAAGAGGAAGTTAGATCACCTATATTGTCTTGGAAGATCTACACTTATTGCCACTGTACTACAAATTCCAAAATGTTAAACAAATTACAAAAACTTCAAACGTAAGTGCGCATAACGACATACGTCAGTATTTGCAAGTATTAAGATTTTTCTACTCTTTGGGTAACATACACACGTCAAGATGAAATTAAAATATTTTTAAAAGCGTTCTTGTTTCACCATGATACACAGTATTTACTTAGCAATCTACCAATCGATGTTAGAAGATTTTCAAAAATAATCTTAGGATTTATTTTATTTCCAAGAATTTGATACATCTGGTGTGACGGCGCCAACACAATTATTCAGCGCTAAATAATTGAGGAACCTTGAATATTATTGGCTTCATTTGAAATATCATAGTCCAAGTTAATGGTAGTGAGATTAGTTTGTTACAAGCCGATATAAAATGAGTATACCGACTTCAAAATTTGTAACTGAATTTGGCATGAAGTCTAATTAATAAATTTATCAAAGTTTGTTTATTAATTCTTATTGTATCTAACTTCTTGATTGTGTTCTGTATTGGGATCATTGGGAGGTATCATAACCCGACTGTAAGCATCAATTTATCTTTTTAATTATTCACAATTGTTGAATTGAAACGATCGAATTGATTGTAATACAGGCTAACTAATGATGATAATAATAATAATAATAATACAACAATAATAAAAACAACAACGATATAATAATAATAATAATAATAAATAACAATAATAATAATAATAATAATAATAATAATAATAATAATAATAATATATCTGTTTCTATTCTGATAAAATGCTAATAATAATTAATATATTCAGGCATCATCAACCTGTATTCAACCTTTCACATGTTTGTAGAGCCATACGCCTCCAGCAACCGCAGCAGTCAGGAACGTTGTGTTTTTAACGAAACGAAAAAAACCACCCACCGACGGGGCATTCCTTTCCAGAAAAGACTGTGAGAACTCAATCGCCGGAAAGTCCTTGAAAACAAACATAAATACGCCACTTAATTTAACATGCATAGTGAAAAAAGGCTTAAACAGAAATGCACATAAAAATATGGACTATATTACTTCGAGACCAGAAAAGTATGGGGGTGCACGGGGAAGGAGGGTCCGGTATGCACCTCATTGAAAATTTCGAAGCAAAACAAATCACTTCAGATCACCCTGTTTTGCGACCTAGCACCCCTCACTTAATCATCGAGCCCCCTCCTACTTCATCTTCACCCCCTCCATCATCTCTCCAGCACCCTCCCATCCATCATCAGCAGAAACCACCCCCCCCCTACCCTCCATTTCAAGACTCGTAAAGATGCCACTGTTCCGAGACGTATTAGAAATACAATTTGGAATGTCTTGAATACACATTTACACTGGGTAGGCCTACACTCGTTTGAATATAATCACTCATAGCATTAATTGATAATTGAATGACTAGGGTACACATTCACAAAAGCTTAGTCGTATACAAAGAATAAGTAGGCTATATTGCCTTATCACCTTATTCGGTGGTTCCTCTTGCCAGATCCTGTCTTTAGACAACTTGCCCATATCATGAAGAATCTATCGAGAAATATTATCATTAAAAAAATGACTTTAAAATGTAAAATGTTACTTATCGATCGTTTAAAATTTGGCATATAATATCGAGTTTGCACTTTGTTAGGTTTGTGCTATATTAGGTTAGTGGGAAGTAATTATTACGGTATAACAACCAGGTTTTTTCCATCTGTTTATCCCGGACATTGGATCCAGAATTTTTATGTGCGATGTGCAACATTCGTTGCTCTCTAGAAAGAATTTCTAGTAGCATATTGCGATTTTATTCCAAGTCATTCACATTCTACGAGTAGAAAGAAATGTAATCAAACCTTTAAATCGTAGGCCTGTTTATATTATGCCAAGCTCCATGTACCAATCATACATATGTAAATTTCAGAATGATTATACCAGGGATATAATCATACGTTTTGCATCACCCTGATACAGGCAAAATGTGGATGAATGTTGACGAATGTGGACTTCCCAAACGTTGGCCAATTGTGTGACATATGTGGTCAAATTTAATTGTTACAATTCCATTTT
>NW_022744950.1:537441-541225 GCF_011630105.1 Anneissia japonica | reverse complement strand
GTTGAAATGTATTGGTGTTGATGAAACCTACCTTCCGTATTGGCAAATAGTGCCCGGCTGGAAGACCGTAGTATAGCAGCCTGCGGAATATGTCTCTGCCATCCAATTTTTCTCCAAGTAGTTGATTGGCTGTATATATAATATAAATATTTCTATTATTGATGAGCAGGTCTAGGCAAAACTAACTTAAAATTATATAAAACTGTTTAGCTATTTTTATTCAATAACACAACATAGAGGAAACAAAGCTAAACACACTTTTAAGGTCAGGGAAAAAAGCACTTTGGGCTGAAGCATTTTATAATGTAAATGTTCAATTTTGATGGTTTTATGAGGGCTGCATTTTTTTTATCAGAGGGGTTATAAAGTGGAGATATCATAATTATGGCAGAACATAGTACTCACTACGAATATATCAAAACTGTCAACTGAGCTTGATTATGTTAGCACTTATTACATTGAATGACTGGTGTTTTATACAGTAAGTAACGTGGCAACCGTTGTTTGGCTATTATAACGACTTACATGCATTGCTTCGTCTGTCCCAAACACCTTAGCATAATACCGACACAGTTTATCACGTCTAGTAATGAATACAAACACATAATATTATTATTATTATTATTATTTGTAAATTGTTTGCTTTATATTTAATTCATGGACCATTTGTTAGAACATATTTTTTATATGAAAATATTTTCCCTGTAAAATATGTTTGTAAGTAAGTAAGTTATTATTATCCTTATTATTCCATTATTAAAACAGTAGTTCCATTGATACTTAGTTCTTTTGAGATTTGAAATAATAACCAAAACATTCCAAATATGTTAATGTCTTTACCAAACTCAAGTTCTCTGTACATAGCTTACCTCTCGTTTTCAGTCAGCTGACAGAACTTTCTCGCCTTGTTTGCTGTTATAAACCTGTTTTGAAAATAAAATTTATAAGAAATTTAGAAGTTGTGTTTTCGTTTGTTATAAACCTGTTTTGAAAATAAAATTTATAAGAAATTGTAGAAGTTGTGTTTTCATTTGTTATAAACCTGTTTTGAAAATAAAATTTATAAGAAATTGTAGAAGTTATAGGTTGTTGATCTTAAGGCATCGTGTGGGCTTGGGTTTATGTTGCAAAGGCTATGTTGACGGACGCATTCGGCTATCATGCTCATTTGCAATAATTATAATTAGGCTGTAATCTCTCATTCGAAACCAGACATTCCTCCGATAAGGAAGATTCGTCTTTATGCAACCGGATGATTAACATCTGGTTAATAGACCACTTTTGCGACCAGGGTTTTTAGCAACTTTGATCTTTTAAAAAAAAAAAAATTATTATAAATGAAAGATAAAAGGTTAATCTGGGGGGCACAGAAATATGGTCTTTCATTAGAAGGAGACTTGTATTTAAAAAGAATGGGTTGAATGGGTGGGGGTGGGGAGATAGGTTTCACGACTGTTTGACTCACGTGACCAAAGCTGGAGCGGTGCCATCAGGTTTAGTGTCATCCAAAGACCACTCGACCGGAAGATCAGGATCGATGCTCCACGATGAACCACAGAAACCTACACACCAAGCGAACAAAGAGAATCTAAAAATATATACCTGACCAATAATTTCTCCAAACCTTTTTGGGGGCGATAGGCATATACTGTATATAAAAATAAAATCATAGAAAGTGAACCCTACCTCTGTTTCTCCAAAACTGCGTTTTGTAGTAAATCATACATTTGATAACAGAACCTATGGGACACCGAGCAGCAAGTTGATTTTTAAGCGGTGGTAATGGTGGATTGAAGTGAACCTTTTGGATCAACGCTGGCGACATCGCCAAAATCACATGCTTAGCCTAAAACAAAAATTAGAATTGACTTCTATTAATCTCGTTCACTATTAATGCTATATTTTTCAAATAACATGCATTAATTACATTTTAGTATTATATTTTATCATTAACAATACTTTTTCGTTTGTTCAATAGGTCATATACTTATCTTAAATGCCTGATCATCATAACATATTATTTTGGTACGTATTTAAAATAGTTATCGTCCTCATTACCACCATGATCACCAACAGTGTGCCCAGGAATTCGTCAGAAGAGAGCGATTAGATAACAGTGATCATGGTAGTGGTTATTACACAAATATTCCTTTTTTAAGACATAACAAAAATAGGCACATTAGAAATTTGAATGATCAATTACTCGGCTTACCTCATACGTCTTTTCTCCTAACGTCTTGATGACGGCGACGTCTCCTGATTGGTCGATAGAATACACCGGATTGTCAAAAATTACGCGGTCTTTTCCAATTTTGTCCATTAGTCCGAGAGAAATCCGCTGCGAGCCACCAATGAACTTCCTTTCCTAGTTTACACACGATTATTATATATATAACAAAATATAATATAAAATATATTATATAATATAATATGTGTAATGTATATGTGACATAATATAATGTGATTTAATGTAATGCGATAAAATATGATACAATGCAATGTTAATGTAATGTAATATATAATAACTTTCTAGAATATAATGCATTTGAATTCGTTCATTCCATTCTTCATCAGATTACATAACAATAACGGCTAGATATAATCTCTCTATACTCATTACCAGGTCTTATCTCGGTATATTTTTATTTTATACTGTTCTGTATTGCTATTCTTATTTTTTATTTCTTTGTATTTTTTTATTTCATTGTATTGCGATTGTTCCCTTAAATGAGTTTCCGCAAGGACCAAATAAATCTAAATCTGAATCTGAAATTCATATATTTCAGTGAATGTAACTTAAACATGATCTTCATGTCAGTTAACAAATTACGAGGACGTCCTTACTTGTCCGCCATATTTGGTTGATGTGGTTCGCAGGAAGCCATTACATTGCTTGACGTACCATGCAAAGAACAACAACGATACTTCTGTTGGCTCAGACGTTACGATCAGCCGACATAAAGTCTTGACAAGGTTCCTGCCTGTCCTTCAAAAGATATGTACAAAATATGATATCGTCAATGTGCAAAACAAAGAAAACGATACGATCTGTAGTAAAAATAAAGCAATCCTAGCGGCAATTTGTCCTATGGAATTGGGTTGTCCAATAGAAAACAATAGCTATAGATATAATATAATATTGTATTTGGTATATCGTATTATGAGATACATAGGCCTACATACATATTATAGGCTATATAATAAGGAATAAAACGGTTGAAAGCAAATATCATTAGCAGAGTTCTCCAGCCCATGAAATTAGGAAAAATTAGGTCGGCAAAAATTTGCCGCAGCCTCTGCAATTTTTTACTACTTAGGCCTATAGTATAAACTACGATTTTTCCGAAAACTCGACCTTACATCGTCATCTACAGATTGTGATTTTGTTAATTTCTCTCAGAATCAGGGACGTAGCCATGATTTTGAAAGGGGGTGGGGAGCCGTTATGAGAATTACATAGGACCCCGGCGGGGTCAAGGTGGTGAATCCCCCGGTGAATTAGCGAACTCTGAACGTTCTTAGGACTGTTTGAGAGGATAAAATGAAAATTGCAATAGACGCATTATAAATAAGCGCAAAAATAATTATATATAAATCAACAGTGGCAGATCAGGAATTGGAAAGAGAGGTGAACCAGGGAGGGACTTTCACAGACTGAGGAACCACCCACCTCAGCCCCACCATGGTTGGGGCTGAGGTAAGAAAATTTATGATTAGGGCATTTCTAGATGGCCGGAAATTACACTCGCACAATTTGAATATATTTTTCTTTTTTTTTTCCTTA
>NW_022744950.1:536723-537161 GCF_011630105.1 Anneissia japonica | reverse complement strand
TTATGATCAACAAATCACAACTTTTTTTCGCATTTAGCACAATTTTCTTCACTTTTTATTGCTATTAATATTATTATCAATTATTACTATCGTCATCATCATCATTGTTATTATTATTATTATTATTATTATTATTATTATTATTACTATTAGTAGTAATATTATTAAACAAACATTTAAAGAAACTTGCAAAAGGATAAAAACGAAATTGAACCACAGTATCGCATTTCTATCTTAAAAGACCTGACCTGAGATTTATGGATTTAAAAATTTTTTTAATCACGTTTAGGCCTATGTGTTCTATTAGGCTTATATATAACGTGTACTGATGCATATTGACATGTTTAGAAGTATTCACTTTGAGTGATCCCAGGAAAGAATTTATATTGGCTCAAGAATAAGCTTTAAAATTTTAACACTGTGTACAAAGGGGGGAGC
>NW_022744950.1:527251-536709 GCF_011630105.1 Anneissia japonica | reverse complement strand
CCGAATAAATTTCGTTTTATCTAATCTTTGGCATGGGAACTTTCGTAAAAGCTACGATCGTATCATCATCACAGCATCACAGGCTGCTTCAAAACTGCCCATGCACATCCATGCGCATGCCAAGAATGATCTATCAGGGATTTTCCACACATGTACAGTAGTACAATCACCATGCGATCGTGATTGCGTTTAAACGGATGGTAGGATTAGGCCTACAATATGTTGAATTTTGTTGTTTTTAGATAATATACAACATTTTAAATATGATAATAATATTGTAAAATGAAGACAAATAAGAGATTTAGATAAGCATAACGATCTACGCGGCCCACGTGGCTTCAATTGGGTGATGTTGTAGGCCTTGGCTGGCTAGCGTCATTCCTAGGCCTAGCCAGGTATATAAAGTATACCAAACTGGACGGTCATTCATGTTTCACTTTATAAACCTTCTGACGCCTGGATTTGGAGTCTGGTATATTATTTCCTATTATCTTGAGGAGCCTTTGTTCTTCGTCTAGCGTGCACTCTCTCAGCGTTCATCACGGTGTCGACAGTTATTATTATTATTATGATAATAATAATAATAATGATAATAATAATAATATTAATAATAATAATAATAATATTTCTAATTAGTAACATTAGTTCCTGGAACAAAATTAATGATGTTGACGGTAATAACCGATATGATCATGTTAAGAATCATAAGAACAATTATAACATAATAATAATAATGTAATAATGAAATATAAATAAAAACAAAATTACTAAACAATAATGATAGGAAGATGTAAAAATTACATCTCCCTGATGATAGTAGTAGTAGTAGTAATAATAAATAAATAATAATAATAATAATAACAATAATAATAACAATAATAATATTAATATCATTTATAATAGCAATAATAGAGAAGGTTTTTGTTAGAGCTTACAGTTGTATTTCCAAATACCAGTAAAATAATGTATTTAACTACTTTTTTGTACTACTCTATTTATTATAAAATCGCCCAAAAAAAAACAACAAAAAATATATTAAAATAATTAAGGTATAAACTATTTTATCATTGTGTTTGACTATATCAAGTTTGGCTATAATCAAGCATGTTAAAAGAATGAACAACAATCACAAAATAAATTGAAAACAATGGTGGTAAGCAGTTTAGCACTGTTAGTAACTATATCCCTTTTGGCTAGAGTTAAGCATGTTTAATAATGTATAATAATATGTAATAATAATAATAATAATAATAATAATAAAATTAAAATAAATTGTGGTATAAATCAGTTTAGCGCTGAGTTTGACTATATCCAATTTGACTAGAGTCAAGGATGTTAAAGAATGAGTAACAAAATCTCCTTCCCCTCTCCCAAATAAAAAAAAAATGGTGGTTAAAAACAGTTTAGCACTGTGTTTGACTATTTCCATTTTGGCTAGAGTCAAGCATGTTAAAGAATGAGTAACAAAACTGTTATTATTATTTTTTTTTTGTCTGAGTTGGCCTTTAAAAATAGTTATTGTACAAACAAATCTATGGGCAGATTTAGTTGGGGGTGGAGGGGCCTGCGACGTGCATCCCCCCCCCCCCTTATATCACAAAAAAAAAAATTTCCAAATACCAGTAAAATAATGTATTTAGGGGGGAGGCTGCGACTTGTATCACATTTTTTTTTTTTTTTTTTTTTTTTGAGATAATTGAATGGACACACAATTCCATAGAAAGGTTGATTTCATTGAAAGGTTGATTCATATCGTGCAATGCATAGCTACAAAGACAGTTTTAGCGCAGATGCACCAGCATAGAAACCTTTGTGCAATCAATCACTCTCTATCGAGGTCAGCAGGTATGTGCTGTCAGACAACCCCATGCACAGTGACCACAGTACACTCATATGTGTGCATATCTCCATTGACGACACCCCTTTAGTAGATTTACTCTTATAATAAAGTACAGTTTTTGTGTAGGCAACATTTGACACTTTTGACGTGTAAGTTTTGCTTCCTTATTGTTTTCAAGTACAGTACCTGGTTTAATCATATTGTGTAATTTAAAAGATATACTGTATGAAATTGTATAATCCTGTTGTCTAATTGACATGAAACAGTGACGTAACAGGCGGGGGAGGGGGGCAGGGGGAAGACTGCCCCACCCTGACAGTTTTTACCGGGCTGAACTAGCCGTCGTATCGGGCTGGGTAATGAGAGAAAAGAAAGAGGGGAGAGTGAGGGAAAGAGAAAGAAGAGGAAGAGAAAAGGAAAGGAAAAAGAAAAAGAGGAGAGAAAAATAGAGACAAGAATAAAAAGAAAGATATCATAATGACCAGACTCACAACACGCTGCAACCTCTTCTTCACGTAACTCCTTTGATCTAAGCTGCCAGATGGCGTAGGCTAACCACCGGGGAACAAGGGGAAAATATCTATCTTTGGAAATCTTTCCCACCCCCTTATAAATGCCCTTTTCATCTCCTGAAAGTGCCAAAAAATCTCAAATTTCGTGGGCTTCGCACGCATTTCTTGTCAGAGTAGGCCAATTTCCTCTAAAAATTGCACATTTTAGGAATTTTGGATCAATTCCGACGAAATTAGGATTAAAAACACCTGGGGACAAGGGGAAAATATCCATCTTTGGAAAATTTTTTCCCACCCCTTGATAAATGCCCTTTTCATCCTCTGAAAAGTGCCTAAAATCCTCAAATTTCGCGCTCATTTCTTGTCAGAGTAGGCCAATTTCCTCTAAAAATTTCACATTTTAGGGATTTGGGATCAATTCCGACGAAATTAGAATTAAAAGCAAAAAACAAAAAACTTTTTGTGCGCTTCACGCGCATTTACTAGGGTTTTTAAGGGTTATCCTTTTAAGTTACTTAAACACATAATAGTCCCAAACTCAAGAAAGAAAAATTTAAGATAGATCGTTTTAACCTAAAAGATGCACACGCAGCCCCCCCCCCCCACCTCTATTTTTTCGCAAAGAAAAAATTACATCCACAGTGTTTAAATCTCCTTTTCCTACCAAAAACAGCCTAGGAGAATGCCATTCATAAATCCACTTGGTGAGAAATAGAACACTTGAAATGGTGTACATTTATGAGCCTTTGTATGTTGTCAAAGATTATGTTGTGAGTAGATGAATTATTACTAATTTAATGACACATGTCATAGTTGCATTTTGCAGGCACCCTGTATATTAAAATTATACATACACACATACACCTATTATTTTTTTATTTGTTACTGAAAACTACCATGCAGCATGCTAGATAGTCAAAATCGACTCAATACAACCTCATATTCCTCAAATATGCTGGGCTTCAAGGGGGATTCGCCACCACCAGGGGATCTGCCCCTGGACCCCGCCGGGGGCCCTCGGCGGCCCCCTGGCCCCAGCCTAAGGCTGCTCGCTTCACTCGCAGATTACCCCCCTTTTTTTCTCGCAGGCTGCATCCGCCCATGCCCTCGGTGCTTCGTATCTTGGCTGGTCGTCCATCTTTACTTTGGCGCACCCCCCACCTTATGCTAAATCCTGTATCCGCCCCTGAAATCTGTTTTATGAACCACCAATTTCCTTGGTTTGACGACGTACATTAAATTTAGTGTCTGCTATAGCCTGTTTCAGTAAATGTTTTTGACTTTCCAAGCAGTTTTTCAAGCGAAGAAATCTAGGCCTAGGTCGGCAAAAAATTGCCGTCCTGTAGCAATTCTGGCTCGGCAATATGATGGTCGGCAATTGCCGATTGCCGACATGAAATTCGTGGGCTGGTTCTCAATGGTAATTAAACCAGAGTGAATTAAAATAATTATATAAATATATATATATAATGCCTATTCATTACTAAGTGTTAGGCTTACAATACGTCGATATTATCATAATTAACAAACATAAAAAAAAAACAACACTATCAAACTATTGACGTGTGTATATATATATATATATATATATATATATATGCCACAAGCTACCACCAACACGGCTTCTTTGTGTGATATGTGACTTTATTCTTGAAGTAGGCCTAAGTAGTTCGTTTCAGAGTATTATTGATTATGATAGAAAAAAAATGTTGTGTTAGGAAGAAAAATTTTTTGCAGGTCTATTACACTTGGCCGATCAACTAAATGTTTGGAATGTTTTACAAATTGATCAGCCATATGGCTGCACGTTCAATCTGAAACGCTTACTTATTAAAATAAGACTTGGAATGTTATCTTTATAGTGTTCATTTCCCCCCACGACTGTATGTTTAGTGATGTATATATAAGGACTTTTGAATGTAGAGTACGCCTGTGGTACACTTCATCAACGCTTGCTTTGGAATGAAAGCTGTTTATAAATAATGGAGGTTCGGTCCCAAGCTAGAGAGATGGTCAGCATATCAAAAAGTTTTAAGCATATCAAAAAGTTTTATAAAAATTATTTCTTCAGCTTACGTAGAAGATACTGATTTTTTTTTTATTAAGTAAGTTTTGAGGGTCTTCCCTGCGGAGCTAATATACGAAGTATATGTTCTTTTTGTTTGACTTCTCCACCTGGTCTTACCCATTATCTGTCTTGTTTGTTGGGAATATGTTGGCCAACTGGACCCAGGCCCAGTCGAGGTAAAAATCTGTCGTGAAGAACTTAGGCTAATAGTTACAAATATTTTATAAACCAAAGACAGTGCGCTCGAGAGTGGGGGCTGATGTGGGTGTGGCCCATATATGCAGGAAATCCTGGCGTCGCCTCTGATGACGACGATGATTATTATCCCAAACTCTTAGACTACCAAAATTAGTGCTAAATTGTGTAGTTTAGTTAACTATTCATGTTTATACTTTGTTAATGTTGTCTTAGTTATGTTTACATAAAAATGTGTATTAGGGCCTACTAACTTTGTCCATGTAGTATCGTCAATCCATTTCTGTAGCGTTGTGTTATCCAACTTCTCTGCGTTGGGACAATCCCAGGGAGTAGCAGCTGGTATCTACACAAATCAAACAGTTTAGACGAAGGTTATCGTATCTGAGTCTAAATATCGTTCAGCCGGGCAGCTTCAACAGATTCACTTCCTTTCTCTATGAACAGATCAATGTTGTAGGTTTCGCCAACTTTTTGCATTCCTTAAACAGGGGCGGATCCAGAATTTTTCAAACTGGGGTGGAGGGCACAACAGTTTAAAAATAGAAAATGTGTAGCACATAACATTGAGTTGCATTGAAATTTTAAAATTTAGCGGCTAAACGGAAGGGGTAAGGTCCGTGCCCCCTACTGGATTTTTTTAAATATGAAAATATTAATGTTTAGTGTGACAATCGACGTTGGCGATGATGATGGTGATGATAGTGGCAATGGATACGATAACAAAAATGGATACAAGTAGTAGGCCCTAACCAACTGGCGATAGTATTGTAAAGGTACTTTTTTGAGAAAACACAGGAGTAAAAAAACAAAATTGTATTATTGAAATTTAGGGCTGAAAGTCTCATTTCCGGCCATGTACAGAAACCATAACCATACAATTTCTTACTTCAGCCCCACGATGGCTGGTCAGGCGCTCTATCTATGGAAGTCCCTACCTGGGCCGCCTCCATTTTGAATTTATGAATCCGCAACTATACTAGATATGGTTATAACAATGGTCATTGTTGTAGTAACAGACAAGATATTGTATATCAGTACTTAAGGTGTTGTTGAAGATGATGATGTAAATGATTATGAAGATGATAATAGTGATTATGATGACAAGGATGAAGATGATGATGATAAAGATGGTGATGACGACGACATGTTGGTAGTGGTGTTGCTGGCGTTGTGAGATGCGGTAGCATAATGATAATGATGATGATGATGACAATGGCAACAGTTAACCAAATTAATAATGACAATAATGACATCATAAGCATGGTTATGATGATAATAACAATAATAATGATAAAAAGTGACTACGATTAGAAATGAGTCATGCTGATTGATATTGGTGATTGTACTGATGATATGTATAATTTTAAGTGATATTTTGACGCCACCTTTTTACCAATTGAGTTAATTTCTCGCTTCACGTGATTGACATCCATCCAGGTGATTGGGTTATAGAATGACGGGAATGAGCCTTCGAAGGGGTACACCTTACCCTGTCGACCAGAACATTAATACAGCATGAACATATATACAGCAATATTGAATTCACAATATCTTATTTTATTACATCTATAGAAGAGATAACGGAAGCAAATGAAAAACAATAGGACGACGTATACCGTAATGCAATTGTGTTGAGGTGTCCTAGATGGGCTTTATTAATACAGGGTGAATCGGTATTATCCACTAAAATATTCATCCCATTCATTTAAAATATAGGTTTTTTTTTTTAATTCGTTTAATTAACGAGGATTTACAAACGCATTCATTGACAATTGATCTTACATTTTGTAGAAAAGCAATCCGGGCATTTCCGTCAACTGAATAACTCTCCACGCCCAGTTCCTCAGCAACGCGGAGCAGACGATCTTGAGTACGTCCAACATACGAGCCACCAGCATCAACGTACCCACCGACTGAAGCATCCTAGAGATTAGATGCAAGCAAGGACAACTCTCAAGAGGTTTAAAATTTTAGATTTTTAAAATTTGCCAACATACACTCCCCGCACGCCCCATCCCTGCCCCTGACAATAAGCTGAACCTCGGACCCATGCAATACTGAATTGCTTATAGTAAAAAATCAAATAAATTATTAACTTTAACAGAACACAGTTCTCACTCACTCAGCAATATATTTTCCATAATGTCTTTTCTTAAATCATTGTAAGTTGGGGTTTTTGTGTGTAAACATTACCTGTATTGTGTGTGTACGTCCACCCACTCGGTCACGTGCCTCCAGTACAAGAACATCAATCCCATTGTCTACTAGTAGTTTAGCAGCACATAAACCTACAAAGTAAACATAACATAACTTAAAGTGCATCATGATCTTGCACTTTTAGATTAATTTCATTTAAGGAAATTTCATTTTAAAAAGAAAATATTGTCAATGTCTGGTAGTGTTTGAGTTAATTGCTAGCAGGCTTTGATGTTTAGATTCTTCTGATAATGGCATTTTATTGATTTACAATTTACAAGTACAATCTCTTCTTTTGCTAACAATAAATAGTGAATCTCTATAAACGCCTGTCAATTAATGATTATGCATATTTATTATGGAACGCCATCGCTGCCTTCGGTAACAGCTTACCATTCGGCGCATTTACATTCGGCCATTTTATCATTACGTTCGGCTCTTTTACCATTAAGCGCATTTACATTCGGCCCTTTTACCATTACGTTCGGCTATTTTACTATTTGGTGCATTTTAATTCGACCCTTTTACTGTTACGTTCGGCTCTTTTACCATTCGGCGCATTTTCATTCGGCCATTTTACCATTATGTTTGGCTCTTTTACCATTCAGTGCATTTTCATTCGGCCCTTTTACCATTCGGCTCATTTACATTTGGCTCTTTTACCATTCGGTGCATTTACATACGGCCCTTTTACCATTCGGCGCATTTACATTCGGCGTATTTACATTCGGCGCAATTACAAATAAAATATAACCTTTGACATCGGGTAAAATAAAAAAATTCAACGGCTGTGGGAATGAGCCTATATTTACATTGGCCTTTCTTGAAACGTTGGCGGCGCTGTCAACTGGAGACAAAAGACTTTGCGGTATAGGAGGAATGCATGTAAAACAGAGATACGGGTTACTTTTTTTTTTGTTGTGTCAAAAATACGAAAGCTACATTAATAAAATTCATATATGTCATAGTTATATATATTAGGAATGGATAAAAACCAGAACCCTGTGGGTGCGTACGTTCCTTTGTACGTAAAAAATTAATGTACATTTGTGAATTGCAATAACTTGATTGTATCTTTTTGAATAATGATTGTGTAAGGTAATACAGTATTTTCATTTTCAGACAAAAAAATCAGAGGCGGATCCAGAAATTTATGAAAGGGGGGTAGGGGGTAAGGGGTTCTGAGAAGTGCAGGGATGTCGTTATGCAGGGCAAAGGTGGGCGGCGCCGCCCATCTTGACGTCTTGCGCTCATCCTAAAGCTATTTTTAAGGCCTTCTGCCCAGCCTCATACAAATTCTCCCGCGCCCCCCCCCCCCTTAAAATCATGAAGAACGCAAGTTTTTGCTCCATAAACCATATTTTCTGGTGAATAAGCCGCAAATTTTCCCCTCGAAGTTTGGGGTGAGGCCCAGCGTGACCACTGCTTGGGTATTTACCCAAGTTCTTGGGTATTTTGACTTGGTCTTGGGTTCTTGGGTATTCCATTCAAATCCTTGGGTATTTTATTTTTACTAAGAAAATTAAATATTTTTGTCATAGAGGAAGAATTAAGAAGTAACAAAGTATATTTCAGTCCAATCAAGTAAGCAAAACTCAACGAAGTGCACATAACATTGTTAATTGACTGTTAATTGCTATATAATGGGTTCAGAATTGTTTATTTGTGATTTGCATTGCCATTGATCTTACCTAATTAATGCATTACATAATAAAACTTGATCACTGATCTACTGATAACAGAGGCCGACTGAGGGCGTACTTTTCTATCCGTATTATCACCTCATGAATATTAATTTAAATAATTAACAAAAACAATTACAATAAAAATTGGTGTATAAATTGAACTAAAAGGGAAAATTATACATGCGAAAAAGACATATTTTTAAAATTTTAATGTATTTTCAGGAAGCTTGGGTAATTTTGGGCAATTTTTGCTGAATCTTGGGTAATTTCGACCCAGTCACTTGGTATATCAAAAATTGTGAGTGGTCACACTGGTGAGGCCTATACACTAGTCTGTAACCTACTCTGAAAAAGTTCAAATCGCGAACCGCAGCGAAACATTTCTTGCACAATTGCATGTCCACCAGCAACTATCGAGCACAATGTATACCTGCCGCTATGCACCGTTTCGGAGCCTATTTGTTTACAAGGAAAAGTGAAGTTTTCGTCGGGGAACCCATATCAATAATAACCCTCATAATAAAAAAATTCATTGAGGTTGTGGAAGCAATCTCTAAGAGTGTAATTTCCAGCCATCTAGAGGTGCCATAATCACAAATGTTCTTACCTCAGCCCCAACAATTGTGGGGCTGAGGTAGTATAGATCTTTTACCTGTGACAGTACCCTCCCTGGGCCCTTCTATTTCGAATTCCTGGATCTGCCACTGGAAATTACAACAAATATGAAATCATATTACAGTAGCTTGATGCCTATAAAATAACTTATAAAATTCACCAAACTTCGTAAAATATCCGTAGCTTCCAGGGGGCCTCGCCGGGGGCACTGGTGGCCCCTGGCCCTCAGCCTAGATGGGAAGCTACCCCCGCCCAAATCCGCCACTGGAAATAGGCCTAGGCCCAGGTTTAGGTAGGCCTACTTTGTTTCATGTCAGGCGCGTAACAGGGGTCTTGGGTTGGGG
>NW_022744950.1:522037-527234 GCF_011630105.1 Anneissia japonica | reverse complement strand
GGGGGGGGGGGTAGCAAAGGTAATAATTTTCCCGGTTAGTAATTTGTTTTTAATTCTAATTTCATCGGAATTGACCCAAAATCCCTAAAATGTGCAATTTTTAGAGGAAATTGGCCTACTCTGACAAGAAATGCGCGCAAAGCCCACGAAATTTGAGATTTTTTGGCACTTTCAGGAGATGAAAAGGGCATTTATAAGGGGGTGGGAAAGATTTTCCAAAGATAGATATTTTCCCCTTGTTCCCCGGTGGTTAGCCTACGCCATCTGGCAGCTTAGATCAAAGGAGTTAAGTGAAGAAGAGGTTGCAGCGTGTTGGAGTCTGGTCATTATCATACCTTTCTTTTTATTCTTGTCTTTATTTTTCTCTCCTCTTTTTCTTTTTCCTTTCCTTTGCTCTTCCTCTTCTTTCTCTTTCCCTCACTCTCCCCTTTTCTTTAAATTATGTATGTATGTATGTATGTATGCATGCATGTATGTATAATAAAAATATAATGATAATTATATATATATAATTATTATTATAACTATAATAAAATCTATAAACTAATTATTATATGTTTATCGTCGCTATTTCCATGAACCGACAAATACGAATATCACGATTGAAAAATTATTACTTTTTGATGCCAATTTCTGACCTGAAAAATTTGTTGCAGGATTCTTGTATTTATTATTTAAAACATATTAAATAAATTGTTGTTATAAGGTCACAATGTATATATCAATCTATTAATTAATTAGTTATTAACTAATTGAAAATATTAATTAAGATTATATTAAGATATTCGTAAAGTTCTTGTGAAAGTTATTTACATAATTGCAGTTTATTTATACGGCATTTCGACAGATATTCGTCACCTCGTGTGAACCATCCTGAGCTCTATCGTGAGATAGCATTAGAATTTGCATACATGAAAACACTTTGGCAATGCTTTTGTTTTTTGTTTTTGTTTTGTTTTACATTTACATCCAGCGTTAGGCCCACTGAATTGTTTAAATGCTTAAATAATTTTTAAAAAATTAAATTCTCGTATAATTTACAATGAAACTTTATAATGTACGGTATTTTATAAGATTATTTTTTTAAACAGAATAAAATAGGTAACATTTTATTGAAAAAAAAGAACCAGATTTTACATCTATAGACGTAAGTTGATTTAATATGCTGAATCATTATTAATGGTATAGGCCTATAACTATTATATATTTCTATAAATTAATCAACAAATATCTCATTAATCACACTATCGAAAATAGGCCTATTGAAGTATTATTAAAGTATTATTAATTCTTTATTAAAGCATTATTCGAGCACCTTCATTATTATTATTATTATTATTATTATTATTATTATTTTATGTATTATTTATCAGCCATACTAACATTGAAAATATGAATTATGTGGATAAAATTATCATAGAAAATAAACATATATTTTATAAAATTACTTTTTTAAAACAGCAGAATAAAATATATAACACCTTTAATTAAAAAAAAAAACAGGTTTTGCATAGACGCAAGTTGATTTAATATATGCTGATTCATCTCATTAAGTATACAATTTTTATTCATTTCGAGCACTGTTATTATTATATTATTATTATTATTATTATTACTACTATTTTATTTTAAATTTTTGCTGTTTTATTTTTTGTTTTATGTATGGGCCTAGATATAGGCTATGTAGATATTTAATAATTAGAAATTATTATAATTTAATTGTAAAACATATATAATATAATTTTAACAATATTATAGGCTAGGCTAGACCTAACCAATTATTGATACATACCATAGTCTATAGATATAAACATCCATTTGATAATTAAACAGCAGCTTTTCGAGTGGCAGTGCCGATAGAAAACTGCAGTGTTTTGGCACTGCGGCAGTGCTGATAGAAAATCAGAGCTTTTTTCGCACTGCGGCAATAATGCCGATAGAAAATAACAGCTTTTTTCGCAATGTGGCAGTGCCGATAGAAAACAGCAGCTTTTTGGCACTGCCGATAGAAAACAGCAGCTTTTTGGCACTGCGGCAGTGCCGATAGAAAACAGCAGCTTTTTTTCGCACTGCGGCAGTGTCGATAGCCTCAGCCGACACTAACAACGGTTTGTTTGTGCTGTATTTGTTTTCTTCACTTCAGTAAACGTTGCAAATAGGGACCTAGCTGGTACATGGAGTTATTATTATCAAAATAATTATAACTCCATGGCTGGTATCGATAATACTTACTGGTGTTTATTTCATGATTAGTCAGTTCTATACATGGCCGGGGAACCGGGGGGCCGGGGCCGGGGGCTCGGGGCCCCCCCGACTTTTTGGCAAAAAGTATATAATGTCTGGAGATTTTTGTATGATTAAAAGACACCCCAGAAGTCGGGAAAGCTCATTTCCCGCCTTCTAGGATTCAAAATTTTCCCGGGGGAGGTCCTCCGATCCCCTTTTCTTTTTGTGATATTCATGGGAAAAAAAATATGTATGCAACTTGCTCAAACCTTTTTTATGTTTGTATACACACATAAGGCCTATTTACTGTAACAACAATGGGAAAAAAATTATTAACTTTAATTTTAAAGAACTTAAATTAAAGTCGGGAAAGATCATTGCCCACCACTTAGAAATAACCATTTTCCCAGGAAGAACTCCAACCTCCCTTTCTTTGGGTTCATTGATTCATTATAATAATTTTCAAGAGGGGAAAACCTTAAATTTTGAAGAAATTAAAAGACACCTCAGAAGTCGGGAAAGCTCATTTCCTGCCTTCTAGGAATCAAAATTTTCCTGGGGGAGAACTTCCGGACCCCCCTTTCTTTTTGGGATTTATCGATCGATTTATCGGAAAAAAATCGTATGCAACTACTCAATTTTTTGTGTAGGCCTAAGAATACACACATAAGGCCTATCTACTGTAATAACAATGGAAAAAATTTACCTGACCGTTTTGAAGAGGGGAAAACCTTGAATTTTGAAGAACTTTTAAAGTCACTAAAAGATACTTCAGAAGTCGGGAAAGCTCATTTCCAACCATTTAGAAATAAACATTTTCCCGAGAAGAACCTGAACCTCACTTTTCTCTTTGGGTTCACTGATTCATTATAATAATTTTCAAGAGGACCTTGAATTTTGAAGAATTTAAAGTAATTAAAAGACACCTCTGAAGTCGGGAAAACTCATTTCCCTCCTTCTAGGAATCAAAATTTTCCCGGGGGAGGACCCTCCTCCTTTTTTGGGATCCATCGATTCATGGAAAATTTGTATGCACTACTCATTTTTTTTTTTATTTTTATGTATGTATACACTTAAGGCCTATTTACTGAATAACAATGGTAAAAATTACCTGACCATTTTCAAGAGGGAAAAACCTTGAATTTTGAAGAACTTAAAAGTAATTAAAAGACACCCCAGAAGTCGGGAAAGCTCATTTCCCGCCTTCTAGGATTCAAAATTTTCCCGGGGGAGGTCCTCCGATCCCCTTTTCTTTTTGTGATTCGTCGATTCGAAAAAATATGTATGCAACTTGCTCAAATTCATCGATTCCTGAAAAATTCGTATGCAACTACTCATTTTTTTAAAATGTTAGGTGTGTATAGACACATAAGGCCTTTACTGTAATAACAATGGGAACAAATTACCTGACCGTTTTCAAGAGGGGAAAACCTTGAATTTTGAAAAACTTAAAAGTAATTAAGACACTGCAGGAGTCGGGGAAAAGCTCATTTTCCGCCATCTAGGATGGACCCCCCTTTTCTTTGGAGCTTATCGATTCACTGAAAGAAGAATACGATATGCAACTACTCATTTTCTTAAGGTATACACACATAACAGGCCTATTTACTGTAATAAGAAAGTTTACCTTACCTTTTCAAGAGGGGAAAACCTTGAATTTTGAAGAACAAAGTCATTAGACACCTAGCTCAAAAGTCGAGAAAGGTCATTTCCAGCCATCTTGAAATCTAATTTTTCCCCGGGGGAGGAATGTTGACCCCCACCACCTAGGTTTGATTCCCGATCTGCATGATTCATATTCCCATTCATCTTTTACAGCTGTCTCTTATACACATCTAGATGTGTATAAGAGACAGCCGCCGGCTATATATTGATGTTAGCTTTTTTGGTATTTTGTATGGAAATCCTGGCATACTTAGTTGAGGGTCTTAATTTGCGGGGTCTGATATTTCGAGTGGGTCTGATATCTTGTGGTCTTAGGACTTAGCTTTCATGGTCTGAGCTTTCGGGACACCCGCATCAAAACCGCAAAAAAACATTTCAAGGCCCAAATAGCAAAATATAATATTTACCACTGATCCCGGCTCCAATCACAATCACCTCAGTTGCTGTAGCCGCCATTGTTAAGTAACCTATATTCTTCCCAGGGTTGCCAGATAGTCGACAGGCTTCGCGGCCAAACACACGCCATCTCACGGCCAAATTCGGCCAAACTTTTTTTCGATATGGGCCAAAATTCGGCCAGATTTTAATCCGATTAGAAGACAACAGTGGGTACATATTCATTTGAAATACTACAAAAATTACACGAAAATCAGCAGTCATTCGTTTTTAAATTGAAGGAATTCAAATGATATACACAGAACAATGTTAAAGCCCCATTCCCGGCAAAATTTCAATTTTTAAGAAAAATCTAATTTTTGTATAATGTTATAAAGATTTATAAACATAATACGGAATTGCTAGTTGAATTGCAATTGCTAACTGAATTTAGACAATCCTAAGAATGAAAAAAATATAAAATAAGACTGAAATTTGATTTTTTTGTGTTCCACACAAAAAATAAATGCGGATGAATTTTTCATGTTGATTTTGCGATAGGTCGTGAGAAGAAATATCGTAGGCGCCGAAAACATTAGCATATCCAACGCTATGGAACGCCGTTACTGCCTTTGGTGCCTCTTTTCCGTTCGGCGCATTTGTTATTCGGCCCTTTTAACATTACGTTCGGTGCTTTTTACATTACGTTCGGTGCTTTTTACATTACGTTCGGTGCTTTTTAAATTACGTTCGGTACTTTTTACATTACGTTCGGAGCTTTGAACATTACGTTCGTTGCTTTTACATGACGTTCGGTGCTTTTTACATGACGTTCGGTGCTTTTTACATTACGTTCGGTGCTTTTATTAACATTACATTCGGTGCTTTGAAACATTACGTTCGGTGCTTTTATCATTACGTTCGGTGCTTT
>NW_022744950.1:519373-519638 GCF_011630105.1 Anneissia japonica | reverse complement strand
ACCGAACGTAATGTAAAAAGCACCGAACGTAATGTAAAAAGCACCGAACGTAATGTAAAAGCACCGAAAAAGGGCCGAATAACAAATGCGCCGAACGGAAAAGAGCCACCAAAGGCAGTAACCGCGTTCCATACAACGCTGGCTAGGCCTAGCCTTACCTCGATTTTAGGTTCTGTTATCACACATAAAAACGGCCGACATGATATTTTCCGTTGCTAGTATTGACACTTGTGAAATATAATATTTCATAGGAATTATTTCAAAT
>NW_022744950.1:519097-519361 GCF_011630105.1 Anneissia japonica | reverse complement strand
TTAAAAAACTGATTCTGACTGAGATTTTGACACTTAAACAAACATATCTCAGCCTAACCGAACGACTGCATTGTGCGAGATGCGAAGTACAAAAAGTAATCTCATTAGAGAGGGCGCACTTTATTGACGGTATAAATGGTATAAAGTATACATAAAAGCGAGAGTATTCCAGTGGATGCGATCTACAACCTCTGAATTTGCCTAGTAACGATGAATTCGTCGAGAAAATGGTAATATTTTATGAGAAATAGTCTGTATTTCTCA
>NW_022744950.1:512327-519092 GCF_011630105.1 Anneissia japonica | reverse complement strand
TTTTGCGTAAAACTAAAATTCATGCCAATATTTTTCCATGATTTATAATAATTGGAGTAATGCAAATGCATATTTTCTAAAAAAAGTCATTTTTAGTGAAATTTTGCCGGGAATGGGGCTTTAACCTATCACCATAAAATACATGCCCAGCCTAACCATAAATAGCCTATGTTCTTTAGTTGCTGGCATGTAGGCCAATTCAGGGGCGAATCCAGAGATGTCCGAAAGGGGAGGAGTCGGGCCCGAAAAATGGGAGAGGGGGGGGGGGTAAATTTTTGTTTTCTAATCGCCCGAATATAACCTGATGCGTTTGGACGATCAATTTTTCTTTCTTCCCCCCTCCCCAAATCCACCATTTAAAATCACATTATTAAGTTTGTTCTAAATTTGATTTAATTGAATTAAATATTAAGGTACATTGTAGTCGATCTATAGCTCAAAAATGTTAAGGGCCTGTTATTGGCAAATCAGTGGCTCTCTTTAATTAGAATGAATTAAGTGACATAGTTAGGTAAGTAAGGCAAACTTTCCCGGCGTGCTTTCTTCATGGATAAACAAACACCACTGCTTTGCACATGGATGCCTTGCCCAAACCAGGCCAAGAGCCGCATTGTTAGCATTGTATAATAATACTTAAATAAGGTACCTCTGCAAATGAATTATTCTTAGTTATTTTTTTTTCTTATTTAATTTATTCCTTCCGAAAGTGTACTTTCTATCACATATAATTCCACTGTCTTAGTTAGGCCTGGGCCTAGTCTTATGCCTCATCGTCCCCCATTACACAGTACATCAGCAGCCCCTCCCCATACAGTACAGACGTTTGCTAGGTAACCACGTGATTGCACCTTCCTTCCCAGGTGTTCATGTAACATTGACATAATTGTTAGCTAACCAGTTGTGTGTATTTCTTTGTGAAAATGAGTACCGCGGCGTACTCATTTTCACAAAGCATTTGCATCCCCTCTTGGAAAGAGGGATTCGAAATAATTGTCTCCATATCTTCGATAATTATATTAATCACCGTAATTTATCTTACACTTATTTAGGGAGCACTTAAAATGTGAAATAATCATTTCAAAACAAACAAACTCCGAACTTTATTCATTCATTAGGCCTACATAGTAGTTCCATATTGCTGTACTATATACTCCAACATCACTGACGCATGGTAACAACCAACTGAATGCAGACCATTTCCGGTCACAAATTACTCTCCAGCACCCCTAGTTCCGTCACCTTTGGATAGAGGTTAAAACATAAAATGACTGGTTGATTATGCTTTATTATGTCGATATTAATTACGTGCCTGCATGATTGGTGCAGACGATATTGCACGCCTCAATAGATTCCGAGGGCCGCTTAATGTCCGCAGGATCTCACGTGGCGGACACCCATTGGTAATCGCTGAGCTTCTTTCCGTGTCTGTTGGAAGCAATTCAAGGTCTACCATCAGTACTGATTATGGATTTTTTCTTCGTAAACTGAAGATCACAACATCTTGAAATTAACAATTCTATCTGATTCACAACTTTCATTTTTTATTGTGTAAAATTTGGAAAACACTGTAAAAAGTGGCATTATTGATTTTTATTATGCATAAAAATCGTTCAATTAATGAGACACAGATCGGTTGCCGACTTATTTACATTATTAGGCCTATGTTGTAGATTTCTAATGAAAATATTGGCAGACTAATTCAATTTCTGCTACTATTTTAATGAAAATCTACAACACATATTATACCATGTTTAAATCTGCCACAACCTATTAGGGACAGACTTATTGAAAATAAAAACGAATCTCTGCGAACGGATAAGAGTGGAGCCACCAGTGAAATTTGAGATATGTAAAAGAACTTTATGCAACCGGATGATAGCATTTTAAACTTAAAAATTCGCCGTTAGGTTAATCTGCCATCCTCTTGTTTCTGTTGACATTGCTTGGGAATAAATAATATAAAAACAAATTAAATATTAGTGCTTTGTATCAATATATAGTTACCCCTATAAATTCGGGTAAGCCACGCCCCTAAGATATCAGGCAGTTTTCCCCGCACGACGTTAATCTTATATTAACGTTAACGGATGACGTCATAATTTATTCATCTTGTGTTGCAGAGTACGTTAATTTCAGGATTTTACGTGCTCGACGTACGTTAATTACGGGTTTTGCGCATGCGTATTTCGATTTGTTTACAAAAGGGGCGGAGCTATCTCGCTGCATGTTGGGTACTAACTTTAAAGTTAAGGTTAACGTCTGCGGCGAAAACTACCTATTGTTTCTAAACTCTCGCAAAACGATAGTGTAAATGTACCGTACGTCAAGTAGTCTCGCATAGGTTTGTGGGACAGGCTTGCATTTGTGAGACAAGCGCGTATTCCTAGCCTTGTTCTGATTTGTCGTTTGTGAGTTTGAACAATCCAAATGAAAATACAATTGCATATACATCATTAATATATATTTATTTATTTATGCCTTGGAATATGACTTCCTGATAGATATACTTGCGTCTTTAAAAGACAAAAATACACCAACATTATTTTTAGGAAGAGGAAGTTAGATGATAGCCTCTTTTAGCTAAGGTTTGCAGCTTAGTATGCTTGGACAGGTTCATCTGGTAATTTAGAAAGAGTGTGAATTTATGCCTTTTCTAGTATAATATTCTTTCGTGGTAAGCATAAGTCACAAAATTTTTTCTTTAGGTTTGTCATTTCTTCAGGGGACTCAGCTGGAGTAACGTTGCATACACATTTACACTGGGTAGGCCTACACTCGTTTGAATATAATCACTCATAACATTAATTGATAATTAAATGACTAGGGTACACATTCACAAAAGCTTAGTCGAAAGAATAAGTAGGCTATATTGCCTTATCACCTTATTCCTGTCTCTTATACACATCTAGATGTGTATAAGAGACAGCGCTATGTTCGAGAGCGGAGATGTGCGTCCTTCTGTTGAATTACCTTGGTCGGAAACGTCTCCAGTTTTCAGCTACGTTTCCTTGAAAGGAAATCGGATCCGGTCTACGTATCCCATAGTCGGCCATATTTCGTTGCTATGGATGGGCCGCGATTTTTTTTCCGTACGAACATTTGCATGAAACTCCACTCGGGTCGTCTCGGATTGATTCGACTCGAGTTTGATACGAACAAGAGCAGGCACTTCGCTATGTCGTGACGCTCGAGTATTCTATTACCTTTATACTCAAGGAGGTTAAAACAACCTCCTTGCTTTACTGTACTTTATATATGTTCACCTACGGCAGGCCTATGAATTCGTACCTATTTATGGGATGTAGGCTACGTCTGTAACTAACTGTGAGCTTCTTGTATGTTTGTTATCAAGTACTATAACAACAACTGCTAGTACCCCCTTCTATAGTAGTACCAGTGGTAAATAGGTACGGTACATTCCTATCAAAGGCTAGAGCAAAAGAGACTAAACTATTGGGCCCAGTGTAGCGTTTATAAAACAGATTGGACTGATATAAACTAGAACTTTTATAGAACTTTATTTTCAAGACAACATCAAACACGTGTATCCAAGATGGCTGTTCTATGTTAATAACGCCCTCAATATAGAAGTTAATAACAATAGGGGTGCTACAGACCAAATTAGTATTTCATCAGAATGGTGATTAGCGTGACCACTGCTTGGGTAATTACCCAAGATCTTGGGTATTTTGACTTGGCCTTGGGTTCTTGGGTATTCCATTCAAATCCTTGGGTATTATTTTTACTAAGAAAATTAAATATTTTTGGTATAAAGGAAGAATTAAGAAATAACAAAGTGATTTCAGTCCATTCAAGTAAGCAAATCTCAACGAAGTGCAAATAATATTGTTAATTGACAGTTAATTGCTGTAAACATGGGTTCGGAATTGTGATTTGCGTTGCTATTGATCTTACCTCATTAATGCATTACATAATAAAAATTCATCACTGATATACTGATAACACTGGCCGACTGAGGGCGTATTTTCCTATCCAGTATTATCACCTCATGAATATTAATTTTAATAATTAACATAAACAATTACAATAAAAAAATTTTTATAAATTGAACTAAAAGGGAAACCATACATGCGAAAAACACATACTTTTCAAATTTTAATGCATTTTCAGGAAGCTTGGGTAATTTTGGTCAAGTTTTGCTAAATCTTGGGTATATCAAAAATTGCGAGTGGTCACGCTGATGGTGATTATTATGATATAAACAAAATGTTCAACACCATTACACCAAGTTAGAAGCTGAGGTAGGTCATACCTACGCGTAGTACGTGTAGTACGCGTAGTACGTGTAGTACGCGTAGTACGTGTAGTACGCGTAGTACGTGTAGTACGCGTAGTACGTGTAGTACGCGTAGTACGTGTAGTACGCGTAGTACGTGTAGTACGCGTAGTACTTGTACTGCGTGTAGTACGCGTAGTACGTGTACGGTACGTGTAGTACGCGTAGTACGTGTAGTACGCGTAATACGTGTACTACGTGTAATACGCGTACTACGCGTAGTAATTATGACACAGTTGAACCGCCATAAATAACGTATACTATCGTACTTTACTGTACAAATATACCTTCAATAATTATTATGAATCCACTTGAAGTTGATTATTTTCCAAAGCACCGAGAGGGCGTGCTTTAAATTAATACAATGTTCTACATATTGTCTTGGAAGATCTACACTTATTGCCACTGAACTGCAAATTCAAAAATGTGAAACAAATTACAAAAATTTCAAACGTAAGTGCGCATAACGACATACGTCAGTATTTGCAAGTATTAGATTTCTCTGCTCTTTGGGTAACATACATACGTCAAGATGAAATTAAAATTATTTCTAAAAGCGTTCTTGTTTCACCGTGTCACACAGTACTTACTTAGCAAGCTACCAATCGATGTTAGAAGATTTTCAAAAACAATCTTAGGATTTATTTTATTTCCAAGAGAATTTGATACATCTGGTGTGACGGCGCCAACACATTTATTAAGCGGTAAATAATTGATGAACATAGAATATTATTGGCTTCATTTGAAATATCGTGGTCCAAGTTAATGGTAGTGAAATTAGTTTGTTACAAGCCGATTTAAAATTAGTATACAGACTTCAAAATGTGTAACTGAATTTGGCATGAAGTCTAATTAATCAATTTATCAAAGTTTGTTTATTAATTCTTATTATCTAACTTCTTGATTTTGTTCTGTATTGGGATCATTGGGAGGTATCATAACCCGACTGTAAGCATCAATATATCTTTTTAATTATTTACAATTGTTGAATTGAAACGATCGAATTGATTGTAATACAGGATAACTGATGATGATAATAATAATAAAACAACAATAGGCCTAATAAAAACAACAACAATGATATAATAATAATAATAATAATAATAATAATAATAATAATAATAATAATAATAATAATAATAATAAATCTGTTTCTATTCTGATAAAATGATAATAATAATTAATATATTCAGGCATCATCAGCCTGTCAACCTTTCACGTGTTTGTAGAGCCATACGCCTCCAGCAACCGCAGCAGTCAGGAACGTTGTGTTTTTAACGAAACGAACAAAACCACCCACCGACGGGGCGTTCCTTTCCAGAAAAGACTGTGAGAAGTCAATCGCCGGAAAGTCCTTGAAATCAAACATAAATAGGCCACTTAATTTAACATGCATAGTGAAAAAAAGATTTAAACAGAAATGCACATAAAAATATAGACTAAATTACTTCGAGACCAGTAACGTATGGGGGTGCACGGGGAAGGAGGGGCCGGTATGCACCTCATTGAAAATTTCGAAGCAAAACAAATCACTTCAGATCACCATGTTTTGCGATCTATCACCCCTCACTTAATCATCGAGTCCCCTCCTACTTCATCTTCACCCCTCCGTCATCTCTCCATCCCCCTCCCACAAATCATCACCATCCCACACCCCCAACCCTCCATTTCAAGACTCGTAAAGACGCCACTGTTCCGAGACGTATTAGAAATACAATTTGAAATGTCTTGAATCCACATTTTCAATGGGTAGGCCTACATTCGTTTTGAATATAATCACTCATAACTTAAATTGATAATTGAATGACTAGGGTACACATTCACAAAAGCTTAGTCGTATACAAATAATAAGTAGGCTATATTGCCTTATCACCTTATTCGGTGGTTCCTCTTGCCAGATCCTGTCTTTAGACAACTTGCCCATAGCATGAAGAATCTATCGAGCAATATTATCATTAAAAAAAATGACTTTAAAATGTAAAATGTTACTTATCGATCGTTTAAAATTTGGCATATAATATCGAGTTTGCACTTTGTTAGGTTTGTGCTATATTAGGTTAGTGGGAAGTAATTTTTACGGTATAACAACCAGGTTTTTTCCATCTGTTTATCCTGGACATTGGATCCAGAATTATTATGTGCGATGTGCAACATTCGTTGCTCTCTAGAAAGAATTTCTAGTAGTATATTAATTTTATTCCAAGTCATTCACATTCTACGAGTAGAAAGAAATGTAATCAAACCTTTAAATCGTAGGCCTGTTTATATTATGCTAAGCTCTATGTACCAATCATGCATACGTAAATTTCAGAATGATTATACCAGGGATATAATCAAACGTTTTGCATCACCCTGATACAGGCAAAATGTGGATGAATGTTGACAAATGTGGACTTCCCAAACGTTGGCCAATTGTGTGACATATATGTGGTCACATTTAATTGTTACAATTCCGTTTTGATAGCTCT
>NW_022744950.1:474032-511640 GCF_011630105.1 Anneissia japonica | reverse complement strand
ATACTGTTGAAATGTATTGGTGTTGATGAAACCTACCTTCCGTATTGGCAAATAGTGCCCGGCTGGAAGACCGTAGTATAGCAGCCTGCGGAATATGTCTCTGCCATCCAATTTTTCTCCAAGTAGTTGATTGGCTGTATATATAATATAAAGATTTCTATTATTGATGAGCAGGTCTAGGCAAAACTAACTTAAAATGATATAAAACTGTTTAGCTATTTTTATTCAATAACACAACATAGAGGAAACAAAGCTAAACACACTTTTAAGGTCAGGGAAAAAATCACTTTGGGCTGAAGCATTTTATAATGTAAATGTTCAATTTTGATGGTTTTATGAGGGCTGCATTTTTTTTTATCAGAGGGGTTATAAAGTGGAGATATCATAATTATGGCCGAACGTACTCACTACGAATATATCAAAACTGTCAACTGAGCTTGATTATGTTAGCACTTATTACATTGAATGACTGGTGTTTTATACAGTAAGTACCGTAACGTGGCAACCGTTGTTTGGCTATTATAACGACTTACATGCATTGCTTCGTCTGTCCCGAACACCTTAGCGTAATACCGACACAGTTTATCACGTCTAGTAATGAATACAAACACATATTATTATTATTATTATTATTATTATTATTATTATTATTATTATTATTATTATTATTATTATTATTATTATTATTATTATTATTATTTGTAAATTGTTTGCTTTATATTTAATTCATTGACCATTTGTTAGAACATATTTTTTATATGAAAATGTTATCCCTCTAAATTTGTTTGTAAGTTATTATTATCATTATTATTCCATTATTAAAACAGTAGTTCCATTGACACTTAGTTCTTTTGAGATTTGAAATAATAACCAAAACATTCCAAATATGTTAATGTCTTTACCAAACTCAAGTTTTCTGTACATAGCTTACCTTTCGTTTTCAGTCAGCTGACAGAACTTTCTCGCCTTGTTTGCTGTTATAAACCTGTTTTGAAAATAAGATTTATAAGAAATTGTAGAAGTTGTGTTTTCGTTTGTTATAAACCTGTTTTAAAAATAAAATTTATAAGAAATTGTAAAAGTTGTGTTTTCGTTTGTTATAAACCTGTTTTGAAAATAAAATTTATAAGAAAATGTAGAAGTTGTGCTTTCGTTTGTTACAAACCTGTTTTGAAAATAAAATTTATAAGAAATTGTAGAAGTTGTGTTTTCGTTTGTTATAAACCTGTTTTGAAAATAAAATTTATAAGAAATGGTAGAAGTTATAGGTTGTCGATCTTAAGGCATCGTGTGGGCTTGGGTTTATGTTGCAAAGTCTATGTTGACGGACGCATTCAGCTATCATGCTCATTTGCAATAATTATAATTAGGTTATAATCTCTCATTCAAAACCAGACATTCCTCCGATAAGGAAGATTCGTCTTTATGCAACAGGATGATTAACATCTGGTTAATAGGCCACTTTTGCGACCAGGGTTTTTAACAACTTTGGTCTTTAAAAAAAAATTATTATAAATGAAAGATAAAAGGTTAATTTAGGGGGCACAGAAATATGGTCTTTCATTAGAAGGAGACTTGTATTTAAAAATAATGGGTTGAATGGGTGGGGGACAGTGGATAGGTTTCACGACTGTTTGACTCACGTGACCAAAGCTGGAGCGGTGCCATCGGGTTTAGTGTCATCCAAAGACCACTCGACCGGAAGATCTGGATCGATGCTCCACGATGAACCACAGAAACCTACACACAAGTGAACAAAGAGAATCTAAAAATATATAGGCCTACCTGACCAATAATTTCTCCAAACCTTTTTGGGGGCGATAGGCATATACTGTATATAAAAATAAAATCATAGAAAGTAGACCCTACCTCTGTTTCTCCAAAACTGGGTTTTGTAGTAAATCATACATTTGATAACAGAACCTATGGGACACCGAGCAGCAAGTTGATTTTTAAGCGGTGGTAGTGGTGGATTGAAGTGAACCTTCTGGATCAACGCTGGTGACATCGCCAAAATCACATGCTTGGCCTAAAACAAAAATTAGAATTGACTTCTATTAATCTTGTTCACTATTAATGCTATATTTTTCAAATAATATGCATTAATTTCGTTTTAGTATTTGTATATTTTATCATTAACAATACTTATTAGTTTGTTCTTAGTTAAACTCAATAGGTCATATACTTATCTTAAATGCTGGTACGTATTTATAATCATCATCGTCCTCATTACCACCATGATCACCATCAGTGTGCCCATTCGTCAGAAGAGAGCGATTAGATAACAGTGATCATGGTAGTGGTTATTACACAAATATTCCTTTTTTAAGACATACTAATAGGCACCTTGGAAATTTGAATGATCAATTAATCGGCTTACCTTATACGTCTTTTCTCCTAACGTCTTGATGATGGCGACATCTCCTGATTGGTCGATAGAATACACCGGATTGTCAAAAATTATGCGGTCTTTTCCGATTTTGTCCATTAGTCCGAGAGAAATCCGCTGCGAGCCACCAATGAACTTCTTTTCCTAGTTTACACACGATTATTATATGATATATAACAAAATATAATATAATATAAAGTATATTATATAATATAATATAATATATGTAAAGTATATGTAACATAATATAATGTGATTTAATGTAATGCGATAAAATATGATGCAATGCAATGTTAATGTAATGTAATATATAATGCAATTAGGCCATACATACATAGCATACATTCTAACTTTCTAGAATATAATGCAGTTCATATAAAACTTAATATTATAACACTAATATACTATTCTTCATTAGTGAATATACGTATAACTTAAACATGATCTTCGTGACAGTTAACAAATTACGAGGACGTCCTTACTTGTCCGCCATATTTGGTTGATATGGTTCGCAGGAAGCCACCACATTGCTTGATGTACCATGCAAAGAATAACAACGATACTTCTGTTGGCTCAGACGTTACGATCAGCTGACATAAAGTCTTGGCAAGGTTCCTGCCTGTCCTTCAAAAGATATGTACAAAATATGCTATCGTCAATGTGCAAAACAAAGAAAACTATACGATCTGTAGTAAAAATAAAGCAATCCTAGCTGCAATTTGTCCTATGGAATTGGGTTGTCCAATAGAATACAATAGCTATAGATATAATATAATATTGTATTTGGTATACCGTATTATGAGATACATATGCCTACATACATATTATAGGCTATAATAAGGAATAAAACGGTTGAAAGCAAATATCATCAGCAGAGTTCTCAATGGTAACTAAACCAGAGTGAATTAAAATAATGTCACCCAGATTTTTTTGGGATTAAGTATGCGAGCCATGAGCTAAAAGTTTACGGAAAATGGAAACTAGTGTAGTGTGGGTTAAATTACGTCTACTACAGGCCTATTCATTAGCTGTCTCTTATACACATCTAGATGTGTATAAGAGACAGCAATTGGACTGTTCTACAAATTGATCAGCCATGTGGCTGCATGTTCAATCTGAAACGCTTACTTATTAAAATAAGACTTAGAAAGTTGTCTTTATAGTGTTCATTTCCCCCCACGACTGTATGTTTAGTGATGTATATAAAAGGACTTTTAAATGTCGAGTACGCCTATGGTACACTTCATCAACGCTTGCTTTGGAATGAAAGCTGTTTAAAAATAATAGAGGTTCTGTCCCAAGCTAGAGAGATGGTCAGCATATCAAAAAGGTTGGAAGCATATCAAAAAGTTTCATATAAAATTATTTCTTCAGCTTACGTAGAAGATACTGAATTTTGATGCTTTTCTGATAATTGTTGTTTTTTTTTTTATTAAGCAAGTTGTAAGGTTCTTCCCTGCGGAGAATATACGAAGTATTATGTACTTTTTGTTTGAACTCTCCACCTGGTCTCACCCATTATCTGTCATGTTTGTTGGGAACCTGTTGGCCAACTGGACCCACGCTCAGCCGTCGGGAGTCGAGGTAAAAACCTGTCGTGAAAAACTTAGGCCAATAGTTACAAATATTTTATAAACCAAAGACAGTGCGCCCGAGAGTTGGGTTGATGAGGGCGTGGCCCATCTATCCGGGAAATCCTGGCGTCGCCTCTGATGACGACGATGATTATTATCCCAAACTCTACCAAAATTAGTGCTAAATTATGTAGTTATGTTAACTATTCATGTTTATACTTCGTTAAGGTTGTCTTAGTTATGTTTACATAAAAATGTGTATTAAGGCCTACTAACTTTGTCCATGTAGTATCGTCAATCCATTTCTGTAGCGTTGTGTTATCCAACTTCTCTGCGTTGGGACAATCCCAGGGAGTAGCAGCTGGTATCTAAACAAATCAAACAGTTTAGACGAAGGTTATCGTATCTGAGTCTAAATATCGTTCAGCCGGGCAGCTTCAACAGATTTACATCCTTTCTCTATGAACAGATCAATGTTGGAGATTTCGCCAACTTTTTGCATTCCTTAAAACAGGGGCGGATCCAAAATTTTTCAAACTGGGGTTGGGGCACAACAGTTTAAAAATAGAAAGTGAGTAGCACACAACATTGATTTGCATCGAAATTTTTAAAATTTAGCGGCAAAACAGAAGAATGGAAGGCCCGTGCCCCCCATTCCCCCTACTGAATCCGCCCCTGCTTAAATTATAGAATTTTTTTTATATGAAAATATTAATGTTTAGTGTGACAATCGACGTTGGCAATGACGATGGTGATGATAGTGGCAATGAGTACGATAACAACAATGGATAGAAGTAGTAACCAACTGGCGATAATATTGTAAAGGTACTTTCTGAAATTTGAAAACAAATGAGCAAAATAAAATTGTATTGAAATTTAGGGCTGAGAGTCTTATTTATGTACAGAAACCATAACCATACAATTTCTTACTTCAGCCCCACGATGTTTGGTCAGGCGCTCTATCTATGGAAGTCCCTACCTGGGCCGCCTCCATTTTGAATTTCTGAATCCGCCACTATACTAGATATGGTTATGACAATGGATTGTTGTAGTAACAGACAAGATAAGGTATATCAGTACTTAAGGTGTTGATGAAGATGATGATGATGATGATGTAAATGATTGTGAAGATGATAATAGTGATTATGATGACAAGGATAAGATGAAGATGATGATGATGATAAAGATGGTGATGACGACGACAAGTTGGTAGTGGCGTTGTTGGCGTTGTGAGATGCGGTAGCATAATGATGATGATGATGACAATGACAAAGGCAACAATTAACCAAATTAATAATGACAATAATGACATCATAAGCATGCTTATGATGATAATAACAATAATAATGATAAAAAGTGACTACGATTAGAAATGAGTCATGCTGATTGATATTGGTGATTGTACTGATGATATGTATAATTTTAAGTAATATTTTGACGCCACCTTTTTCCCAATTGAGTCAATTTCTCGCATCACGTGATTGACATCCATCCAGGTGATTGGGTTATAGAATGACGGAAATGAGCCTTCGAATGGATACACCTTACCCTGTCGACCAAAACATTAATACAGCATGAACATATATACAGCAATATTGAATTCACAATATCTTATTTTATTACATCTATAGAAGAGATAACGGAAGCAGATGAAAAACAATAGGACAACGTATACCGTACTGCAATTGTGTTGAGGTGTCCTAGATGGGCTTTATTAATAGAGGGTGAATCGGTATTATCCACTAAAATATTCATCCCATTCATTTAAAATATAGGATTTTTTTGAAAAAAATCCGTTTAATCGACCTAAGGATTTTACAAACGCATTCATTGACAAGTGATCTTACATTTTGTAGAAAAGCCATCCGGGCATTTTCGTCAACTGGATAACTCTCCACACCCAGTTCCTCAGCAACGCGGAGCAGACGATCTTGAGTACGTCCAACATACGAGCCACCAGCATCAACGTACCCACCGACTGAAGCATCCTAGAGATTAAACAAGGACAACTCTCAAGAGGTTTAACATTTTAGGTTTTTAAAATTTGCCAACATACACAACAAACGACAGCCCATTCCCCGCACGCCCCATCCCTGCCCCTGACAATAAGCTGAACCTCGGACCCATGCAATACTGAATTGTTTATAGTAAAAAATCAAATGAATTATTAACTTTAACAGAACACATTTCGGAGATTGATTTAAAAGCAATTTTAGTAGTAAGAAATTCTTAAAATTATTACCAATCAACTGAGTGTTTTTTTTTGTACAGAACATAGGGAAGGTTTTAATTGAAATGCTAAATACTAATTTCAATATACAAAATTATCAAATTAAATATTTGAATTTTATTCATAATTTAGTAATTATTTTAAATAATTTAACCCAGCACAGTGAAACAGCCTTAAATGTATGTTTATTTTTAGTTGCTAGAGAAGACTCACTCAGCAATATATTTTCCATAATGTCTTTTTTTTAAATCATTGTAAGTTGGGGCTTTTGTGTGTAAACATTACCTGTATTGTGTGTGTACGTCCACCCACTCGGTCACGTGCCTCCAGTACAAGAACATCAATCCCATTGTCTACTAGTAGTTTAGCAGCACATAAACCTAAGTAAACATAACATAACTTTAAGTGCATTATGATATTGCACTTTAGATTAATTTCTTTTCCGCATTGTACTCGATGTCCTTTGTATTTTTATGAATACTGTTCTTGGTAAAACACGTTTCTATTAACAACCGAATGTAAAATGAAGTTCAAAAAATATTGAACACAGTGAACAGAACAAATCAGAGAGACAAAACTTGGCGGCACATAAGTCGGTGTATATTATATGCCTATAAACTACAGTATTGAACTTTTTATGGCTTGCCTAGTTTCGAAATCCAGCTGTTTGTGCCCATAACCCAGAGGTTGAATTCTTGTCTTTACTTTATTGAATTTATCGAATGATTAAAACATTGAATGGTTATAGTTTAAGGAGTTTTATTAGCATGTCTGTAGAATTAGATTAAGTATTACTTCTTGGTCCGTTTTGTTTTCACGTGTTAAGCGCATAGGTCTACAAGTCGACCATTATTATATATAGGCCTATATTAGTTTGTTTTAAATATAATTTTACTATTTTGTTTTTTTCTCGTTGGAAGAACTGAATTACTCTGTGGGCCTAATTTGGCCCACGGGTCACATTAAGAACAGTGGCGGCGCCAGCGGGGTGACAGGGGGATCCCCCCACCGGACAGGTGAAGCCCCCCACCCCCGCCGGACAGAGCTCGTCGGGCAGTCAGACCATAAAACATATAAAATAGGCGCACACCAAGCCAACACATGTCTGTCACAGTCTGAGAGTGCCATTTTCGGCCATCTAGAGGTCTTTAAAAAATCTCCCCCTCTCAACTCCTTCTCCCAGCTCGAGCCTAAGAGCTCAAGTCCCCCTGTTGGACAACTTAGCCCCCCACCCCAGAAAATATATCCTAGAGCCGCCACTGATTAAGAACCAGGTCTACAGTATAAAACATAAAAAATATTATTGTATTAATAGGATCGAGACCGGAAATATACCACTGAACGGAAGATCGGGTAAAAACATTATACAAACTTCGGTTAAAATGCACGACCGGTGAAGGTTATTATAGGAGAGGTTATTTCACTGTTGCTAAAACCAAAGATACTAGAAATACAAGATAGAGCACTAGCATAACAAAAATGAGGCGGAAATTGGTCCAGGCGTACGCGGTGCCCCATTGTTTGTATTCCCACCATACGTTTCGGTGGAACAGTTGCTTCCTGTGGAGAACGCTATTTTGTGTTTCTAGTATCTTTTGCTAAAACGAGCCACTATATAGGCCCGAAGCGTGACAAATTTGTGGAAGGTTCGTTTCAGTGGAAAGTGAACCCTTATCTCCGATACTCTGGAGAACATTGCAATATCTACGAATAGGCCTATACATTTTTCGTTCTTAAAATGCGGACCTTCTCCAGTTTTTGGGCGGTTCGTCGTAACACCCTTAAGCTCCACCCCCATGCTACGGGGCTGTATTTGTTTATTTTTTCTTATTATTAGACGCTAATCAGTTCATTATTAATATGGTCCCTACTTCCCGCACTGTATTTTTTACTATTTTTTTTTCTAATTTGACGGTCATACTTCTTGATGAAGGAATTTTAACCAATTATCTCCAAGGGCTATATTAATCCTCCTTTTCATTTCTATGTCGCTTCTTCCATCTTCAGTAATTAATCATTGGACCAAATTATACCGCACTTCTTAGGCCTACGTGTAATTTGATTCCTGTTAAGTTAGATATTGATTTTCAGTTCATTATGACTACTGCTATAATCATCCTGATTTCTGATTTTGCTGCAATTAGACTATATTTCATATTCCCTTTATTAACAGCTGTGCAGCTCTTGAAGGTCTTCCTTTTGTGTTCAGTCAATAGGACAGTGATTAGCGTGCATCATCATTATTACTACGAAACTTAATACCAAATGTATACCTAAAATTAACTAAATATATTTAGTTTCATTTCATGTCATTTATTTCGCCAAAAAACGAGGGTATAGTTCTAATAGTAATATCATACCATTGCTTGCACAACAAGCATATTCGAGTTGGTAATATTTCAATAATATCGAAGTCTTATTATATTTAATTATTATGGTTATATTAATGTTAAAATGCATTGGGTACTATTATATGTACATAAATTATCAACAGTATCTCTTTTTTTTTGTATATTGCGCGGCTGTGTCCTGTATATTGTGGCATATATAAAATCTTCAATATGTCATGATAGCATGTATAACTCTGGTATAAGGAAACACCTAAGGGCACAAGGCCTACAACACTCTACGTAAATAACACAACTATCTTAACCTAGCGTAGGCCTACAACATATGGTCAAACTATTTGAAGAAGCCACCATATTGCCGAGCGACATTCACAGTGCACTTTAAACAATATAGCTAACGTTATCTAATCTCAAAAGAGGTTTAGTATCAGTCGTTCAGGGACATGTATTACTGAAGAGCCTAATGACATTTACACACATCTAGATGTGTATAAGAGACAGATATAGGCCTATATGAGTTGATATTAATTGACATATTAATAAGGTCCATGGGTGAACAATGGTGAGTTCTATGGTACCTGGCGCTTAATAAATAGCATGTCAATCTATCTTACAGTATCGTAGGTGTACTTATAAATCTTACGTATGATAAACAATCAATAGTTACTAAACCTATGTAGGTTACCCATCGTGGGCGTAACCTCCCTACTTGAACCACAAGTCCTCGATTGTCACTTAGGCCCCCCCCCCCCCCATCTTATATCAATCGTGAGCATAGGCCTACCAAGACAATCGTGGGGATAGGCCTACAAATTTGACAACGTTTTCACATTCAATGGAAATTATTACTTGTCGTTTTAAGCTTATATTGTTCAAATTTTAATTTATTTCATTCTATATTATATATTATTTATGTGTTGAGAATAAACCTACAGCACGCACTGTGCCACTGTCGGAAGTACTGAAATCCTATGCAAAATAAAAATGGAAACTGGAACATCCAGGTAACTGTATACCGAAACAGCTGAGTCAGGGCGGATTGGGATTTGAACGCTGCTCACATTACTCCAATGTTAATCGTACACATATGAAACATAAATCATCACATTATGAAGCCAAGGGAACTTGATGAAAAAGATCAATTTTGTATGTCGTAGTGATATAAAGCCTACCACAGAGCTATAAATATTTTTTATAGTTTCTTTGATATATACACTGCTCACCAGTGGCGGATCCAGGAAATCGAAATAGGGGGGCCCAGGGAGGGAATTTCACAAATGGAGGATTTGACCACGGTCTCACCATGGTTGGGGCTGAGGCAAGAAAATTTATGAATATGGCACCTCAATATGACCGATAATGGCACTCTGAGACTAAAATTTGGATGCAATTTTTATTTTTTTCCAGTTTGATTTATAATTTTGATGGGGCCGGGCCGTCTTCCCCCTTCCCTTGAATCCTCCACTGCTCACCAGGGAAACATTACCATGTTATTATTAGGTCTAACATCTCAAACATAAAAGATCATCAGTATACTTTATTAATATCTTATATATTACAGGTCTATAGTTAAGCACTTCACGATATAGAAAACTATATGATGAGTTACTATGGTCACAAGGCGTGTCCCTGTTCTTATATAATTATGTAGATGTAGTATTTTTCTGTTATATTTTAAATAACATTGTTTTGAGCCTTAAACATCTGGCTGACTGCTGTTAAACATAATGATTGTACTATGGTTCGTTGAAGATTCACGCCTATTGGACGGAAAATTCTTCAACAATTGTGTCTGCGTACGATTATCCCCAGCGGATTCCTACACTGACTCCTTACCCCTTTAAATCCATATGCCGTTACAGTGTAGTTGTTCATTTTTCATACAGGAAGGAACCGCCAGCTTGAACAATTTGTACAAGATATTTAAAAAATGAAACACTATTCGTTAACGTAAAAATGAGTCTACTATACTAATTATAATGTAGGCTTACTTTACATATTATCCATACTTACTGTGATTACACAAAAAAAAAGGGAAAAGGAACTAAAAATTACAATCGTTTGTAGTTGTACGTTGAGAACGTCAAAAACACATGTTATAATAGTAGGTATTCAAGGTGGCCCAGCCAACCCACCACCTCCCCTAACTGTAACTGTAACGAACTAGGCCTATAATACAGTACAGTATTCAGAAAATTAATACCGTCCTCTACGGGACAAACTATGCGATCAGAAGAAAATGGTCGTGACATGTAAATTAATGATAAGACTAAGTATGGGCTACGTGTTTTTCAGTTCATTCAGAAAACAGTACACCATCTATCTATGATTAAACCATTCAAAGAATGTCTCCATTAGTTTAGGGAAATATGCAGTAAGGTCTCAGTGCATCATCAACAATGCCGCCAGCTATTGGAGCATTTGGGACAGGCCCACATCATTTTTCTAATGGGTCCACAAAGAATGGGTCCACATTTTTTTAAATGGGTGCAAATCATATAATTTTATGCATAAAATGGGTCCACTTTTTGAAAAAAGGGTTTAGATTTCTCACATTTAGCTTAAAATGGGTAAAATTTTAAAAAGTGGGTCCAGATTATTCATATTGGTGTGTAAAATGGGTCCATATTGTTAGAATTTGTTAGAATATTGTCTTGCACTGTTTGAAAATCCTGGCTACGGCATTGGTCGTCAACTTTAACATGAGAAGGGGCGCACAGTGGGCCAGAATCAATTCAAAGTGTGCCAAAAGTCGAAAATAGGTAATGTGACAACTTCAACTTTTAAAGGTTGTTTGAGGTCGAGAACATCCTAAATTATATTAATCCACCAATAATTTCATATTTAGTGAATTTTCATAGTGTGATATAACCATGTAAACATGAAAAAACTCCCTATGACTTTACTTAGATGAAAGCAGTCAACTTGATACTTTTTGCAGTATTTACCTATTGTTAACTAAATTAGATAGTAAAATAAAAATTGTCATTATTGGTATATTTTTAGAATAAAGGACACTAGATATGAGCCAAAAACGCTTAAAAACATTTTTTTCATAAAACCAACTTAAAAGTTAGAATTGCCGGCGATTTTCGTCATGCTTTTGATATCAACATTTCTGGCAGAGCCTAAGCTTTACGTTAATGCCAAGTTTAGCTGCCAATATCTGCCACCCTGCATTTAGCAAGCGATTTAATATACCCCCACCCCCCTACCAAAGCGCCGTTTTTTAATAAAGATTCCTGCAGCCATTGGGTGCCAAATGTAAAAACAAGTACACTCGATTCCCAGTGTCATATCTAGGAGTGAATTGGGGAGGGAGATCATTGGTGGATCTGGAGGGGTCAGGGTCCTGACCACACCCCCTTGGACAAAAAAATTTAATAAATAAATATTTAAAAAATAATTCTAGACTTACTTTTCCAGGACCCGTAAGCTGATTATTGAAGTTTGTGCTACAATTGGACAATTAAATGTCGGAATGCTCAATAAAACTTTTGATGGGGGATGACCCCGTTTCAAAAAAAAAAAAAAGAAAAGAAAAAAAAAATGCATAAGCAATTAATCATATTTATACCTCTACACACACAATAGGCCTCTTTACTGTATTAAAAATCTGAAAATTTACCTGACCGTTTCAATAGGGTAAACCTTGATTTTGTTTTTATTAAAGGTCATTAAAAGATATTTATTTCAGATTCCTAGATCCGCCACTGATGTAGACTAGTACATTTGTCTTATAATCATTTTATTGATTTCAAAGTACAATTTCTTCTTTTGCTAACAATATATAGTGAATCTCTATAAACGCCTGTCAGTTAATGATTATGCAGACACTAGCTAACACGCCAATCATTCCACCCCCTCCCCCAATGAAAAATACTTTTCTACGCCACTGTTCAAATGGGTAGCACAGTTTTTCAAAATAGGTATCATAGTTTTTCAATTGGGTAGCGCAGTTTTTCAAATGGGAACAGTGGCGCCGAGAGGCCGGGGCTTACGGGGCCCAGGGGCCCGGGCCCAGTCTGCTAGTCTATTTTTTTTTAATATTTAAAAAAAGTCTTATTCCCTTCACGATGAAACTAACCAGGGATATTTTGCTTTAATATTACTAAATAGACTAGCCATAATATCGTAGAACTTCGAAGAAAAACATCTTGTCATCTTCAGTCACTTGTGGCAGTGACAGTTGTCTCTCCCTTGTTGGGGCCGGGCAGCAAATCTGCCCCGGACCCTATGGTCGTTCTCGGCGGCCCTGAATGGGTAGCACAGTCTTGTAAATGGATAGCACAGTCTTACAAATGGGTAGCACAGACTTTCAAATGGGTAGCACAGTTGGTATCGCAGATTTTCAAATGGGTAGCACAGTTTTTCAAAATACCGTAGGTATCGCAGCTTTTTGTAAATGGGTAGCACAGTCTTGCAAATGGGCAGCGCAGTCTTGTAAATGGATAGCACAGTCTTACAAATGGGTAGCACAGACTTTCATATGGGTAGCACAGTTGGTATCGCAGTTTTTCAAATGGGTAGCACAGTTTTTCAAAATAGGTAGGCCTATCGCAATTTTTTTGTAAATGGATAGCACAGTCTTACAAATGGGTAGCACAGACTTTCAAATGGGTAGCACAGTTGGTATCGCAGTTTTTCAAATGGGTAGCTCAGTCTTGTAAGTTGATAGCACAGTCAAAAATGGTTAGCACAGACTTTGGGGAGTACAGTCTTCCAAAATAGGTATCGCAGTTTCTTGTAAATGGGTAGCACAGTCTTGCAAATGGGTAGCACAGTCTTACAAATGGGTAGCACATACTTTCAAATGGGTAGCACAGTTCTACAAAATATGTCTCACCGTTTTTCAAATTGGTATCGCAGTTTTTCAAATGGGTAGTGCAGTCTTGTAAATGGAAAGCCTCAGTCTTTCAAATGGGTAGCACAGACTTTCAAATGGATAGCACACTTTTTCAAATGGGCATCGCAGTTTTAGCGCAGTTTTTCAAATGGTTAGTACATAGTTTTTCAAAGGTAGTACACAGTCTTGCAAAGGGGTAGCATAGACTTTCAAATGGATAGCACATTTTTTTTTCAAATGGGCATCGCAGTTTTAGCGCAGTTTTTTAAATGGAAAGCGCGCAGACTTTTAAATGGATAGCACAGTTTTTCAAAGGTAGGGCAGTCTTGCAAATGTGTAGCACAGAATTTCATATGGATAGCACAGGGATAATATGACAAACAGAGACAGAGCACATAGCCCCTAGGTAGCCGAACCCTTATTAAGGGGCACCATCTTGACCAAAAAAGTGTCCCCTTAATAGGGGTGTCACCTGCGTATGGCTATCACTATTTAGGTATCCCCTTAATAGGGAGTTTTCTTTAAAATCTCTCAGGCAAATGTCTTAGTTTTGGTGATATCATTGTGGTATATGATGGGTAAAGTAATGGGAAACTATACTTCAGAATAATATGGTATTGATTAAAATATAGGCCTAAAACTAATAAACCATTACTTAAATAAAATAATCTTTTTCGCTGTAAAAAATTTGCACTTTTTTGATGAAACATTTCATCTTATATTTTGTTTAAATTCATCACCAAATTCATCATCAACGTTACTATTTTTAAGAGGCTATCATGTCTAAGGTCAACTGGACTCCTGAAATGATGAACTGATTAATAGAAAACCTTGTGTAAAACGTTTTAAAAAAACCGTTTATTTCGTGCTCTCCGGCACCTACTTAATAGGGACAGCATTTTTACATATATAGGTATTTAATTAAAAGTTTGATGACTTTTCTTTTGTGATTTTTCCCCGGAGGTGCTACAACTGTCTAAAATTGCTGTTTGAATAACAGTGTGATATCACCATAAGACCGATTCGTTACGTTACGTAATGTTCGATTGTGTTATTTTCATATAGAGTGTTGGATGAGTACTTTCGTAAAATAAATGTGAGTGGTCTCGATTACATCAAGGAGGTATAAAAATAATAATACCTCCTTGATTACATACATTGCTATAAATTTCAGGAACATAAAGAATGAAAGTTTTTGTACCCACCCCTCACAATTTTCTGCATTGAAGGGCAAATACTTTTTTTAAGTGTAACATTACACAATCGAAGATTACGTAACGTAACGAATGGGTCTTATGGTGATATCACACTATAATGTAGAATTAAATTTATAATCGATTTTTGATTGTTACCATCTCCATAACTTACGCACTTTTTTTAAATAGACAAAAATGTTGAAAAAATTTATTATGCAAATTAGAAAAAAATAGATTTGTCGATTTTGGGGATTGTTCCCCCTCACTAATAGAGGTTGAACCAATCATCTGACACACTCCACATAATATTAAGGGTGTCCCCGCAACAAGGTTTGGCCGTAGTGTTAAAGGATATATTTCCCCTCATTTTGCAGAAAAGTGTTCCCTTAATATTAATAACTGAATTTCGTTTTCAAGTTGTCACCCAAGAAAGCCTGAAATGGACTTATTTTTTTTCATGCAACGTTACGTGTACTAGGACATTTGTGATTTTAATTTAATTTACATGAAAACTTTTCAATTTCAACATTTTTTTTCAACTATTTTCTCTATGGTTTATCGAGGGCGGGTCGAGCTCAATTTTTGATATACCCAATGACTGGGTCGAAATTACCCAAGATTCAGCAAAAATTGCCCAAAATTACCCAAGCTTCCTGAAAATGCATTAAAATTTGAAAAAACGTGTTTTTCGCATGTATAGTTTCCCTTTTAGTTCAACTTATAAACCATTTTTTATTGTAATTGTTTGTGTTAATTATTAAAATTAATATTCATAAGGTGATAATACGAATAGAAAAATACGCCCTCAGTCGGCCAGTGTTATCAGTAGATCAGTGATCAAGTTTTATTATGTAATGTATTAATTAGGTAAAATCAATGGCAACGCAAATCACAAATTCAACAATTCTGAACCCATGTTTATAGCAATTAACAGTCAATTAACAATGTTATGTCCACTTTGTTGAGTTTCGCTTACTTGAATGGACTGAAATATACTTTGTTACTTCTTAATTCTTCCTCTATTACAAAAATATTTAATTTTCTTAGTAAAAATAAAATACCGAAGGATTTGAACGGAATACCCAAGAACCCAAGACCAAGTCAAAATACCCAAGATCTTGGGTAAAAACCCAAGCAGTGGTCACACTGGCTGGAAATATGATAGTTAATATTCAAATCAAGTTCCTGCTCTTAGCACTAGTAGGAACACAAATAATGTATAAACCAAATAGATAATAATACATAGGAACATGATGTTACAAATTGTATAAAACATAGTTAATCAAGTTCCTTATTATAGTTGAAGGTCTCTGGTGGGAATCGAACTCGCAATCTCTAGATATCTCGGCGAGCGTCATACCATTTAGACCACAGAGGCCCGTACGATATCATTACGGATCTAAGATCAATTGTCTCTTTCCCTTCAACTTGAGATAGAAATGCATAAAAAAAAATAAAAAAAACTTGAGATAGTGGAGTAAATCTTTATAATACGTAATAACAGGGAAGAATGAAATTGTAATAGCGTATAGGTAGATGCTGGTAGATTATCGTTGGAAATAATTAGTGCAGGGGCTTATGTATTTTTGTTTGCAATTCATGTTAATTTATGGCAACAATGTTTTTCCGACTCAGAATTTTATACTGAACAAGAAAAAATTTGGTGCCAATTTTTTCGAGAAGATTATCTGGCCGCCATCTTTGAAAACAAGATTGCGGACGCATCTGGTCAAACATAGTATTATGTGGTATCATTGGAAAGGAAATCATGCACTGAATATTTTTTCTCATTACACTAATACAAAGATATGCACAGAAACGGAGATATTCGCCATTAAACAAGTCATAAAAATATTCAGTGCATTATTTCCTTTCCAATGATATGTTTGAATAGATGTGTCCGCCTATTTTACTACTTAAGTCCCTGTACTAAATATTCAAAAAGTTGCTGCTAAAAAACATAATGTATAAATCGAACCCGCAATCCTAGTAATGAACATTTGAAATATAGGCGCGATATTATGCCCTCTAACGAATCAATTAGGAGCTGTTGAGGAAACAATCATCTAAAGTAACAAACTGAAGCTTTGCCTTCGCTCGGTGTTCGCGACGAGTGATCAGTGATGAATAGATCATTTTTCTGTCTGTTTACGACTTAGAAAGTCCGTTTTTTAAAACGAAGTATATTTTTTTTCAAAATAATGAACTTTTCAAAATAATGAAAATTTTCGTGCGGTAGCTTTTTAGGCATGCGGGCGGTGGACGCAAACCTACAACTTTCATTCCCGTGACCTAAACACCACACAGAACCACAGATGTACGTACAAGCATACCAAATGTGTAGCCTGTAGGCAGCCAAGGCTAGGCCTGGGTAGGTAGGCCTAGCTACCTAGCCTAGGGCATTATTTTCCCCCATACAGTTAAGGCAGAAATGATAGAGGGCACTATTTAAGGTCATAGTGAACTGACAACATAGTTATGCATGTTTGACCCCTCGCAAGTCGCAAAAGCAGTGCTCGCTCGCTGCTTGTGGAGTACAAAGGCTACGGCGTATAGTAGTTAGTTGTAGGGTGGCCAAAATCTCTCGGTCCGTCGAGGCAGTGTAGTTGACACATTGAAAATAAATGGACTATTAGTATTGCAGTTATAATATCCCTATGCCTAGACATTGTTTCTGTACAGAAGGGTTTTTGAAATTATAAAAAGCAGTTGAATCTGGTCAGTTATTTAAGTAGTGTAAAGTATAGCACATACCAACTTACTAACTGCTAGGACTAGTAGTACTGTACATATCCTGAAGAATATAAACGTTTAGAAATGCTGGGACACAGGTAATAAGACGATTATGTATTGTTTTATTCAGGGAAGTATAAAAATATAATGTTGATTTCTCAAAAACATATCATTTCATTCATTCAATATGAATAAAAGTAATAGGCATAGATTTATATAGCAAGCAGATATAGACATTAATCTGACGACACATAATATGACGTAGGGGCCTACTGTTTATTAAAGGCTGTCTACCCAATTAAAACATTGAGTAGCTTATTTAAAATGATCAAAATCAGATGGAAGTAAAAAAGCTTTTACTGATTTACAGACAGTTTTACAAAATGAATCATGTAAAAGAATACAGCAAACTCACTGTCTGTAAAGCCAGACACTCACTGTGCAAGACGGTCAAAAACAAAACAAAACAAAACAAAACAAAACAAAAGCAACACTCCAACTGGAGTATGGTATAGGGATGTGCTGTTGTCACTAACCAGGGCAGGGTTTGTTAGTCTAAAATGCTCAACTCCTTTGAAAAGGTGTTTGATCATTTGGCAACCAATCATTTCAGCCCCAAAATTGTTTTGCACTTTTTCCAATTTACCCAGCCCCTTTCTGGATTGGATACTAATTAGATCTAAATTTGACTGCTTTACAACTATTTTAAAATCATTTTAATTATTCTAATTGAACAGTGAGTGACTTGCTACTTACAGGGTGTAATATTAAAAAAGAAACCCAGTGAGGCTTCGGAAGTGAAGCTGTTCTTACAGTAGTCTTGAGATTCCTTGTTTTTTGCAGGATTTTACATAAGGTACCATGTACCACCAAGATACAACTTAACTTTAAAGTCACTGTTTAATCATTCTTTTTTTTTTTTCCACAGGATGAATGGAAGGCCACCATAGCCTTTGCTGTGGGCAACCAACTGATAGATTATGATCACCTAGCCCAGCTAGTCAACACAGTTGATGCTGGTTCTCGCAAACTCTTTAGTGTGGTCTCCAAGAATCTTCTGATAGAAGAAGTAAGTCAAAGAAATTGACCATCACAATATATTATATATTTTTTTTAAATATTTATTATTTTTATCTCATCTAAATGCATAAATGCCCATAACAGGGTGAATGACAAGATTAAGCAAGACAGACAATCAAACACAAGATGCTCTAAAAACTATCTCTTTAGGGAGCTTTTGCTTGCACGACGACGGTAGGGCGTAGAACGTAATGGTGTCAGTAAAAGTCATCTGCGTATGCGAGAATGTTAAGGTCACCTCGTCGAGTAGATTCTGGGACACAATTTGGCCATATCTACGTATGCAGACAACGTAGGACGCCAAGTAGGACGGTCACGCATGAGTGATTCCGTTCTAGCATCGCGTCGTCGCACAAATCAAAAGCTCCCTATTATGATGCTTTGGTATTGGAATGGACCTATCCGGAGTGTCAATCAAATTTAGCAACTGACCAATCAGAAAATTACCAGGAATGCACGCATGTCCTACAAACACACTATGTTGTTCCACAAAAGTTTTTGCACTGTCGTTTTGTGGGACCTTTAACGACAGTGTTCAAGGGGTGGGCTTTAGTGGAAAGGTCAATTGTGGTCACAAAATCTTGAATGGAATTGAACCCTGTCGTAACCCAGATATGCTGCACTTGTAATCATAGTATGCTTTGCAACTGACATTATAATCAAATCTGAGATTACAATCTTAATTTTAGGTTAAGGAGTTTGGAAACTCAAAAGCCAAGAAGACAAAAGACACACCAATGTATAGTGAAATATGTGAGGCAGCAAAACCCCACCTGGATCTTGGTGAGGACATTCCTCTGCAGCTGCTTAGCAAGATTCTTAAATGGAAGCTGTTGGCCATCAAGCAGAAAGACCAGAAAAGACGAGAAGATGAAAAAAAAGTGAGAATGCTTTTGTTTTGTAAGAAACATGATACCAGCATACTATATAAAATTAATGTCCTGCGAGAAGATAGAAAACTAAAATGGAAATGAAAATGATGACATTTCATCTGACTTAGGTGCGATCAACAAGTTATCCCCAAATCTGTCAAACATGTTTTTTATTGTTATTTAACAAGCTCTCAATAACACGTCTCTGAAATGCCATTTGGAAGCATGACGTTTGAACCTTTTATTTCATTTGGAAATGACTTTTCCCCATTTCATATGGCTAACTGCTCATGAGTGGTAGATGTTAATGCCTTTAGCAGAATGTGGAAATCTGATCATGATTCAATTCAAACCTGCTGAGCCTACCTAGCCTAGGCTACAGTGTGTATAGTCTTATACTAAGTTCAGTGCTAGGCCTAGGCTTGGATGGATCACTAAGATATATTTACAATTAAGGACCTATAATTTATTCATTTTAAAAACATAGTTTTAATTTTCTTATCCTAGTACTAGTAGGCCCTTACCGTACCTGAACTAATTTTCTAGAAGAGAAAGCATCTCCAATTACATTCGTACCAGATTCCATTGTGCAAGTACCCTGTCCCATATGGCTGGCACTATCGCCCGCACAAATGTCAGCATGTAAACACAGACCTGACCATTTGGATGTGATTCTAAATTAATGGTTTAACTGATTAATATTCATAAGGTGTGATAATTAGATGATCGCATTCCTAGATGCATTTGTAATGCAGTATGTTGTTTTTCTAAACCCGTTTCTGTCCTAGGGGATAATTTGTATGTGAATCTATTTTAATAATAGGGCAATAGTGACAAGGACAAGAAAGGTGGAAAGGAAAAGGGAGCAAGAAGTAAATCTCCAGTGAAAGGGAAAGGAAAGAAATCTCCTGAAGTCCCCTCACCAAAGAAAGAAAGCAAACTAAAGAAGAGAGGAGAAGATGACGATGAAAACAAATATATTGGTAAGGTTATATAGTCTGTTATATATTGATTTTAGTTTTAACAAAACAGATTAATAAAGATTTTAGCAACATTAATTAAATAAAATTAAACCAACAGTATTAAGAACAGTGAACTGAAATATTGTTAAACCGGGCACACATATGTTTTTACTCTAATCATGCAGTTGTTCCCATAGGGGTTCTGCTGTACTCTATTTGACCAGTGTTTTTTCCTATGCAAAATCAATTTAAAAAAAATTTATTTGTTTACAGATGATGAGCCTGATGATGGTCCTCAACATTACATTATTATAGAGGGTTTCACTGATGCCCCCCTCTTACCCCTCCTTAGTGATCTACAGGTCAACGTGGATAGTATCATTAAAATGAATTCTGAAAACTACGAAAACTATGAAAAAATGAAGAAACAATTACAAGATGAGGAAGATGATGATCCTAAGCTACCGGAAAGTAAGTTCGATAATCATAAATATGGTATAAATAGCTAAGTTCTTTTGGTAATTTGAAACCTTAAAGCATGGATTTTAGCCCTGTGTTTATCATTTTACCAATATGCTTGGGGTGAAGTGGTGGTTGACAATGAACTCCAGAATTTTGCTGAGGCCTATAGTATAAAAAATCTTAAATGACCAACACTGATTTGGGCAAGAGAACAATCTGGGTTGTTTTGGCTTTTTCCGATTTGTTTGTCGCTCAACTGCTTCCACATATAATAATACATAATTCATATAATGTGGATATTCTCTTAAATTTAATTTTGAATATATTTGATGCTAGTACTTGAAGCGGAAGAGATTGAAAGAGAGAAAAAATCAGTGGCGTTGAAGAAGTTCTGGGATCAGCATGAAAAGATGTTGAGGAGAAGTCCAAAAGAATCAAAGCTGCACGATGTTGCCCGGCTCACATACACTGTCCAGGAGAAGATTATACCCACTGATCTCAATGACAATGAACAGAAGGTATCAGAACAATTCTCTGTTTACACATTTTGAAAGTTTTTAGCAACAATGGGTGGGGGTCCTTAGCTGGAGAAATAGTCTGTAAATGTATATTATGTGTTCATATACATTTTGAACCTTGATGAATTCCACAATATCAACAGTGGAAGATAAGAAATTAAGCACCATTTTTTATGGGGCTGGACACATCATATTCAATTTGTGACTTTACATTTCTATTTCTTTTAACAGATGGGGTTTGGCACTGTATTGTTTGAGGACATAGCTTGCATGATGTACGACCTCCTTGATTTGAAACGGCAGTATCTCAACTACCGTGCGAACATGAAGCTGTTGACGATTCCATGTCCTAACGCTCCAGCAGCACCGTCAGGTTTGCTCTTAGTTAAAATATGTATTCATTTCATTTATTCAATATCCAGGTAAAAGCAATATAACACAAAGCATACAAACAAAATGTTCATTACCCGAGGATTGCCTAAAGTGCAAGCATTATCAAGTGACTCACCCACACTAAACATCTTTACAAAAAAATATACATAAAACGCTGGAAAGCTGAAATGACTACCACAACAAATTAAAAATTAATTTTTAAGAGATGTCAACTTTTTCATTCCAAAGTCATTTAAAATAATGTTTTAAAATGTTATTTATTTTTATTTATTAATTTATTAATTGTTTAAGTTACACTGTATATATATTTCTCATCACACTACCACTTTGAAAAGCAGCATTATAATACTGAAAGTGCCTTCAGTATAAGGAAAGATTAAATAAATAAATATAGAAATTTCAAACAAATCAGCATTAAACTATTGACATTAACAATGTAAGTGTTGATAATAAATATTATGTTTCAAACATTAAATTAAATTTTTGAATTGTTTACTTTATAATGTTCAATTCATCTGGGATGGATTAGATTACACATCAATATGGAATATTAGTTCATACAATAGTGTTGCACCAGCCATATCCTTCATATACTCTTTGAAAGAAGTTGTAACATACATAACAAAGAAAAGTTCAAGACGGCTATAATTGATCACCTGGTCAATCCATACTCAAGTGTAGAAGCTACCTGTACCAATACCCCTCCTTTGCTTTGCTCCTTTTATGGGCGTAGAAGAGTACCGATCTAGATCCAGATATGACCATCTGTTCACACGATCACATTTTTATGTGACAAATAACTGATATACCTATAATATGTGTATAATATGACATCATTATGCCGATATTTTGGCACATCATACACATTTGTCACATAAACTTTGATACATGGGGACACACAGCTTTATAAACCTTTCACTTAGAGTGATAGAATTTTTCTTATTAATTGACAGTTCCAGATATGCAGTCATCTGTGTCTCTTCCCCCAACTAGCCTCCAACAGATGCAAGGGGAGCCACTACTAGAGCAGAAGGAAAAACTATCGGAGGTTGACATGCGTTACTATAATGAGATGATGAACTCTTTACCTCATGAGAGTGTCAGCGTACCATTGATGCTTCACTGTATGCTTGAACAGGTAAAGATTTTTTTTAAAGTTGAAAGAAATTATTCTATGAAAGTGTAGAGATTTATAGTCAGTTTGCACTAATTTTTCATATTTTTAGATTGATTTTTATATGATAATCTCTTAAAGCCAGGCTCCATATTAATGTTTTTGTTGTTGATATGTTGTACAACTGATTTTTCTAAGACAAAAATGGTGTTTGACGGGCGAAAAAAAAGCAAACTATTGAGGTATAACATTTAAATTAAAATGTATTAACTATAATTCACAATAAAGATGACTAAAAACTTGTACATTACCTACATATTCAGCATCGTATCTAGGTGGAGAGATGGTGTTTCAATCCCCAGTGAAATTATAGGCTCCGAAGGTGCCCCTGTTTAACAACTGTAAATGTGCTGAGCAATATAATTGTGTGACAGAGCTCAGGGCTAAAATATCACCTTATTACACCTGAGCTTGTTCCCCCACACTTTCCTAACCACATCCCACATCGAATCCTAAATATATACCAACCTTGTATTCTCTATACTTTTTATTTCTTAATTTCTAGGTTGTAGCCTCTGAAGAAGGTAAAGTCCCACCAAGTGAAACTGCTTTGCAGCCGAGGGATGATGGCTTAAACCATAGCTTGGCTAGGCATGTCAACGAGGTGGCACTCAAGCTAACAATTCACAATGATACTAGGAAGGTACCAACAGATATACTGATTATGTTTTATAACAAGGAATAAATGTAACTTCAAATAAAGAGGAAGATGTCATGGTTCTCGATGTTTCAACCTGGGTCTCATTAAGGTCAAAGTGTCAGGAGTCTCTGCCTTTTATATTTAGAGTTACGAAGACTGAAATTTGTTCTGATTTATGTTTGTATTGCCTGGGTTCATTTATTGAACATTTTTGTGATTCATATTTGTTATTTGCTGATTTTTTAATTTTTAATTTTTGTTTTATTTTACATTCTATTATTTATTTTTCAGTGCTTAATTTTTTCGATGCTTGGGTGTACTATACATGAAAGGAAGAGTGTTTTCCCTTGTCACGAATTCCTTCACCTTACTGTCTCATCCTTGCATTTGTTAATCGTTGCATTCTATTTCCTTCATTTTCTTATGTACTTTTTTGTTTATGTTTTGCAGCATATTGAGGAGGAAATGAAAATACAGAAGAAAGAGACAGGGAATGGTGTAAAGCAACCGTATCTGATAAATTTCCACGACAAAATGGCGTACCGTCTTCACCATTTGAAAGAAATCAATGGATTTAATCCCATTGAATCAGAAAAAAATATGCTCAACAGCACATCATGCGCTAGGTTAGGCAAATTCCCACGACCAGCAGCAGGGATCGTAAAAGAACGTGCCGCACGCTTGCAGGAGTTGATGTACTTCTGTGCCAGTGGGGAGCTTACCGCAATTGAAATTGATCGAGCCTTCAAACAGTTTGTATTCGAAAGTCTCCAGTTACGTGACACTGAGGAAGACGGTAAAGTACGAGATGCGACGAAAGAGGATATTGTCTGGGATGACCCTTATGCACTCTATCAGCAACCTCAAGAGAATTCTCTGGTTGAAGGTATTCTAAGATATCTGATGTGAATCTTGTTATCTTTTATTTATTATCTACTTCTCTTATTTATGTATCTTACTATGTATTATGTTCTTTGATCTTGTTTTTCTGCTAATGTTCTTTTCTGTCTTGGCGATTCCTTGTGTTCAACACTTTTGGTTATCCTTAGAGGGCTTTTTGTTGTATTTTTCTTTATCCTGAAATATTGTATAAATAAAATGAATAAATTAATGTTAGTATAGACAAGTTTAAATTCAGAGAAAATAATAAAAACATTAGCAACTTGTATACAAATTTTATTCTCCCACCGACATTAATCAAACCCAAATCTTACAGAACAAGTGACAACTGAGCAAGCACCTAGGTCTAGGCCTGGAACTGGTATCCTGAGACCTGATCAACCACTGCGATCAAAATCCCGTCAAGGGTCAGCTGGAAGTGTCAAGTCCATCAGAAGCACAGGTAGGCTATCAAGTTGTTCAAATAGTCCTTGAATTATCAAATTACCAATTTTATTTAAGTTTTTGTTTTGGCTTGTATGCTCACCCTTTAATAACTACTAATTTCCACTAACATAGGTGGCACCCCCCCCCCCCCCCCCCCTTCTCCAAATGTTACTGTACTAAATATTTTTTTTTTTTTTTTTTTTTGATTGAGTGTTAGATTATTGACATCATCACGTCATTAATTAAACAAGTAGTTATTTTTTATTTTACGAATTATACTTGAATTTGTTTAATGTTTTCTGTATGTATGTTTATGTTTTTGCCAAGAACATGAATTTTATGTTATGATTATGTATAATCTGTATTGTGGACTCATAAATCAAAGGAATGTTGTAAATGCAGATGATTACTTGATTTTCTTCACAGCAATGTCTTTCCAAAGTCCTCAACTACGGGGTAAGAAATGTCACCTAGTGTGGACATGTGTCAATCAATCATATTAGATCAATTTGCTGTTCACCCTTTCAGATGAGTGACCATCAAGTCTCCCCATTCAGATCCTTTCACTTGTTGAATTGTTCATATCTGAGACTTGTCAAATAAACCTATTTAACTTTCTATCATATTGATATTTCATATTGACCCTCTATCTTATTGATATTTCATATTTGACCCTCTATCTTATTGATATGTCATATTTGACCTGCTATTTTATTGATATTTCATATTTGTCCCTATATTTTGTCAATATTTTATTTGACTCCTAAGTTTGTGGTTCAGATCATTGCTTCTCTTGTAATGTTTTTTCAGTGCTTTTTTTTTTATCATTCATTGAAGCAGAAATTATTTTTTTATTTGCTACTTCTACTCTTACTTTCTTATCAGACTGAAAAATATTTTTAAGTTCTACTTAAATTTTTCTGCACTTTATGGTGAATTAAAGGTTGCACATAAAGACAACAATTTTAAACTTTTTCCCAAGGATATATAATTTGTAGAACCCTTCCTTAAGAAAGAAATACTTGGCCTATGATGAGATCTGACAGAGCATTGTGGAAAGTCATGATCGCCAACATCCTATAAATTGGTACATGATGATGATAATATAAACAATAGTGATAAATTCATAAATTAGACTTGTGACTCATGTTCATAGAATTTAAATTACAGTATTGATCAAATAATTTGCACCTGTTACAATAACAATTAATAAGGTAGACTTACATAATAATGTCAATGGTATCATTATCAAGGGTAGAAAATATAATGTAATAACACAGTTTCATTAAATTAAAGAGATCAATTATACATTTTTAAAACCACTGTGTATTAATTGAAAAGCCTTAGTTAACCAGAACATTGTTTTTTAAAAGGTTTAAATATAGATTGATTTTTAATCATTCACATTTGAATAATTTTTTTTTTTTAGTTTCATATTTTTCATTACATACATCATTTTATCCTTTGCTCCATTCTGTCTACCAATTTATAGGTGATATTCCAGGTAGAGTAACCTTCAGTTTGTAGCAATGCATTCTTCCTTTTTTTGTATGAACATGCTTCTAGCTTTTTTTCTTTGTTAGCTCCGATGAGGTTTAGTTGCTTGCAATCTGCAATAGCCTTTCCCTTTACTCCACATAACATGCATGCTTTATTTTTTGCCACAGCACTTGAATTTTATTACTTCCGTCTTGCTTTCTTGCTTATACTCCAGTGGCGGATTCAAGGGGGGGGGGGGCGCCAGTCAGCCCTAGCAACCCCTCCCCTCCCCCCCCCTGAATTTTTGAAATAAAGAAAATAATGGAAATAGATATAAATATAGAAATATTAAAATATTAGTCGGAGAATGCCATTTCCAGCCATCTAGAGGTGCCATATTAATTATGACATTTCTTGTCAGCCCCAACCATGGTGGGGCTGAGGTGCCAGGACCATCTATCTATGAATGGAGCCCACTATAGCGAATTCCTGCATCCGCCACTGTACTCCATACTTTTCTCATAGTATTTACCAAGCCTTAAAACTTAGAAATGGTTTGGAAACCTACTGCATTCAGAAATTACAAAAGGTATAATTAATATAATATTGGTCAATATAGGCCCAGCAGCATATTCTTTATGATTTGAGCAGGAATTTAAAAAGGAATTTATGGAATCCTATCAAAAACAAAATAGTAGGTGTGTTTTGAGTCTTGGATTGAAGTACAGAATTGAAAGAGCAATCCTAGTTGGCTGCTGGAATACTGTTACAGAGTCGAGGAGTATCAGCTCAGTTGTACAATTCAGAACAAATTAATTTCATATGAATCATTTCATATTCAAATACACGCTCTTTTTTTAGACTAAATGTTTATTTTCCCTCTAGTTTGTAGTATCATATTAGCATAGTCTGTAATTCTGTGTTTGTCTGCTTTATCAGTTTGGTTTTTTGTAGTTTTGTGATATTAAAATTATTGCTGTAGATGGGTGGAAAAATTATGTTTGATAATAACTTCAAAAGGTAAATGAAAAAGAAGGTACTTTGTAATTTGTATAATTTACACACTACAGATATTAATACCGCAAAAATATAAGTTTATATAGACACTTATTGCATTAAGTGGAAGCAGTTTGGTGCAGCAGGAATGGTTTGGTTTCCCAACAACGAAGTCGGGGTTTCAAAACCTTGCTGTGCATTTCGCTTGTGTCCTTGACAAGGCACTTGATCTGCTTTTGCTCCTCTCCACCCAGGAGTATAAATGGGTACCTGAGGAGGTTCAGGTGCAAATGCACTGTTATATTTCATGCGGCAAACTATGGAATTTCCACCATAGGCATCGTTCCAATGACTGGGGTAATAATGTGGAAATGTGCTCGGAGACTTAGAGTATGTGTAGAGCGCCATATAAAAACGTACATATTATTATTATTGTTATTAATTTTATTATTATTATTATTACCATTATTATTATCATTAAATTATTATTATTATTAATATTATTATTATTATTATTATTACCTACCTTAAGGGGAACTTAGACAATTGAGAAATTAGAGAACAATTAAAAAAAACATTAAGGGGAAAATAACATGACGTTTAAAGGGGAAAATAACACAAAAGATATTCCCCAAAAGTCAGAGTTAGCGCATATTATTATTATTATTATTATTATTATTATTATTATTATTATTATTTTTATTATTATTGTTATTGTTATTATTATCATTTAATATGACCTTTGGTTATAGTTCTGATAATCATTATTATACATATATTAATATCTGAAATCTCTGCCACATACAGTTCATTTTGAAAAGGATGCCGATGGCCAACCGATCATCCCAGAGAAAGAGATTCTGAAAACGCCAGAGGTAACACTGTCTACCCGTACATCTTCAACTAATTTGAATCTGGAGGATGAAATAGTACAAGCTGTGGATGTTGGAATTGGTGTCAGAGATCTTGCAGAGTGCCAGCTGCGGAACCTGGATGAGTGGTCCTACGCTGAATATCTGGAGCCGCATGTCCTTCTTCAGGTAGGCTAAAACTCATGGTCTTCTGGTAGCTACCTAACTTGTGTCCTACATGTACTACTTGTAGGTTTAACCAAAGAGTACAGTATAAACAGAACAAGAGAGCCAAATACGCTCTGTAAAAATGTCACTCCCTTAGTTACGAAGGAAGTCGCTATCGTTGTTATGTAGTGCGCCCAATAGGTATGAGTTCACATAAGGTGCGTCCGCTTCGATGGTATGATGATAAAGAAAATAAGGAAATCTACCACCTTCTACGAATGTATTTTATCATGTGGAAAACAGAAATATAAATAAACAAGCCATGTGCGGTGCATTCCTGGGTAATCCATTGCTAGTGGGCGTCCTACACTGGCTGCGTTTGGCGTATCGTTTTTTTACGCTCTCAATCGCGTAGTTGGCTCTCTTGTTCTATTTATACTCTTTGGTTTAACTCGTCCTTCTTGTAGGTCAACTCATCCTTCTTCTGGTATAACTAGGCCCTTTTTTTTCTAGTTTATTCTTGTCAGTTATTACATGAACAATATTAAAAAAAACCTTGCATTATAAAAAAGTTCCATTCATCCGTACAATTGAATGGAATCGAAAAACACTGCTATTATGTATAATATTGTTTAAAAATAAGTGTGTCGACATGATTTACCGTATTTAATTTACTGACTACATTTTAACAGGTGTAAATCACTTGTGAAAGAATTGGCAAATTATTTAGATGATGAGAATCACACCTATAACCTCAGTCCTGTTGCTTGTGGTGACAAAACTCATATCATACTTTTTTCACCACATGTGTTTAATTTTCTTTCACAACAGGTGTTACAAGAAGCTAATCAAGTTCATCCTTATATTGATACTTACTTTCATAAGAGAGACCATTCCCTGATGGTTGTGATGCATAATCCCATTGGACAAGAGCTGATGAACTATGACACCTGGAACACACAACTTCACTCTGACGTAGGATTCAGGTACACTTTGATCTACAACCCTGGTTGTCAAACTATGGGTTGTGATGCAATTTTGAAACACTAACATTTTTCTGACAATTGCATGATATTACAGGTCAATGTTTGGCAAAATATTGACTTACAACTTTTTGAACCCAATTTCAAATATGAAACCCTTAAGCTATATCACAATTGCCAGCTATGCAGTGTAGTCTTTAATTGATTGCTTTGAAAAATAAAATTTGAAAATGGGTCACCAATATAAGTGTTTGAGAAACAGAAATCTATAATCTGTTTTTGTTGTAGTTCACCTGGAAAGTTGACTACTCCTTCAGAATCATTATTTTTTCCATATTTGGAAATAAATATACTGTACTTAATGTCGACAAGACTAATAGTGATTGATTGAATAATTGATTGATTGATTTTAATGGTATTTTTCAGAAACTACCTAGAACACATTGCAAGCTCAATTGAGGATTGGACCCAAGCGGAAGAGAAGAAACATCAAGCTATAATGCATGAGAAAGAGATGGAGGCCATGAGAAAGGCAGCAGAATCACCAGCTTTGACCAGCTCTCGTGCCGCATCATCAAAGAGCAGAACACGCTCTCAGTCACCGAAGAAAAGCAGATCAAAGTCTCCACGGGGTAATGTTTAATAGATATTTGTGATTATGATTATCAATTGTGTATAATAATAAAATGATGTTAAAATGGCGTCTGTATCCATCAAAGTCATGGCACATTGATGCTGAGGTCTGAATTTGGAATTTTATTTTTTTCCATCCTTTACAGTACATAGGAAATATAGAAATAAATTAAATATAAAAATATACTAAATATAAATTTAGTATATTTTCATATTTCATTTATTCATATAATTTTTACTAACCAACCGTGATATATATAAATTTGAAAATATAATATATATAAATTCTGGAAATTATAAAAAGTCCTATTTTAAATAAAAAGGAAAACAACATAATCATTATCAAATTTATTACATATCTTCATAATATTTTCTTTTCTATGCTAGTGATAGCTAGTGTTTAGAATTTGTTTATCTTTGTACCACAGGGAGAAAAAGTGTTAGCCCTACCCAGTCTGTCGACCATTTAGACCCAGATGGAGGCAACTTTATGCGACCAAATTCCATGAAGGCTTGGAAAATTGAGAATGACAAACTGAAAGAAGAAGAGAGGAAACAGAAGGAGAAGGGTGCGAAGAAAAGTCGATCACGCTCCAGGTCAGCCTCCCCAAAGAAAACTGAAGACAAGGAGAAAGTGAAGGATAAGAAAAGGGAAGGTTCCAGCAGAGGGAAGGGAAAGAAAGATGAGAAGGAGAATGTTGGTGAAGAACCACCTGCTGAAACACCAGAAGGAATGACAGAAGGAATAACAGAGACAATATATCCGGTAAGCTTTAGGAAGAATGGTATGGTATACTCATTGTTTTTTTTGTTGTTAGGCATATAAAGGGGCCTATGTCATTATTGCAACTACTCTGGAGGGGTTTATATGAGATATTACCACTAAATCAGAGCCCTATATATAATGGATTATGAGGAGGGAGAATGCACAGATTGAATCCATCAATTTTTCACTTATTTACAAACTTTTTCTATGAACTTTATAAATTACAATTCAGCATTGGTGCTAAGATGTATTTTAATTTCAATTTGAATTGAATAGACTGTTCATCTGATTATAAACGAATTAAAGATTCTGTAAAAGCAATATTGGAACTGTATATCTAAGTTAAGTAAACACTATTTATGTAAAATATGTATAGTTAATTATTTTAATTTATTTTAAAATTTACCTTACAGTATACTCAATTGTGTATGTTGATTAATTCAGACTGAAAAATAATTAATATTTATTTGTTTTATATCATTGTTTCATTTCAGTTTATTGGTTATGATGTTGGGAATAATTTAATTCATGTGAGTGGTCAAACAAAAACACTGTTCCCAAGTGATGGTGGCCAAATTCGTGCGGAGACTACAAACTTCATACAAGGTATTTGTTTTAACCAGATCTCTGTTTACTCTCTTAGTATAATATTATTTGTAGAATTTTTTTTTTTTTTTGGATGACCCAAGTAATAGAAAATGTTTACAATTATTAACAGTTATCCAAATGAATTTTTTTACTAATGATAAAATATTATATTATAGCAATCGTGACATCATCACTGCAACTCTTAATGTTATTTGCCCATCCCCCACAGTCCAATAGTTTTTCAATTAGTGGATGCTTGGCTTAAATTTTTTTAGGTTTGTGTGCAAAAAAAAATTCCTCATTTTTTCGTGACCGCGAAGACATCGCGCACCGTGATGAAAATTGAATTGTAATTGAAAATTACTTTCGTAAAACAAGCTTAATTAGAACCCGAAGAAAATTACTTCAAATTCAATATTAAGTATGAACAATTAAGGAATTCATTGAATCAATGGACCCTCATAAACACAACAAACTGAACGTTTAATAGGAATATTCTTGACCTATTTTAAAGACTCAAGGAACAAATTTAGATGCAGACCTACAGCCAGGCCTCCTCCTACTAGGCTGTGGCCTAACCTAGTTATGAAATCATTGCACGATTTATACCTGTCTGCATGCACCGACCATAAAGGTCAGTGACTGTATTCTCTCTCGAATGCTGAAATGTTTATTTCCTTGACGAATGTCTATCAAAATAGCATTATAAACAAGTTCTTTCTAACAAAATACAAATTACAATATCCGTACTGTACTGCTGATGTGTAGTTAAAGCATACTACAGGAGCAAAAATCAGCATATGCACAGATAAATGTAAATATGCACACGTATACTAATCTTATCATTATAGCAACCGATGACTGCTACAACAGTTGGTTATCAAAAACTAAAATTAAAAGATGGCGATTGACTTATAAAGCAATTAGTAGAGCATGCATCGTACACTAATGGAATAGTATTATACTTAGTTTAGATTCAGTGCATTCAAAAATTTTTTCAAGCATTAAATCTAACCTTCATATAATAATTTTCCTATTGTGTATTATGTGAAGCTCTACTAATTGCTTAATATATTATTGTATTTTATATTATTGTACAACTAAATATATTTTCATACTCACATTTTGTAGGATCAAGTTTTGTAAAGACTACAGTGTTAAAAGACGCTGACACTAATAATAATATTAAGTGATCCAGATGATTTTTTTTACTAATGATAAAATATATTATAGTATTGTAATATAATAAAATATATTATTGTATTTTATATAATTGTACAACTAAATATATTTTCCTACTCATTTTTTTGTAGGATCAAGCTTCGTAAAGACTACGGTGTTAAAAGACGGACATGTCTTCGGAATTCATCTACTTGATCCTAAGGCAATGAAAGTGGAAGACGAATCCTTGAAGGAGAATGAGCTCAACTTTAATGAGAAGGCCGAGAGTGAGCAGCCCGAGAAAACTGATGCAGAAAAAGGTAAAGGATCTTTGTTGTTGCTTTTAAAGCTCTGTTGTCTAGATTATCAAATTTTCTTTCACAGAAAACTGTTGTATGCCCATATATAGTCATGATGCGCCTGTATGTGGTTATTAATTATGTGATGTCATCATGACCATATTTAGGCATGTCACATGTTTTTGTAAAATAAAATTTAATAGTAGACAGAGCTTCAAAGTTGTAGTCATACAGAAATTTCATCATGTTTTCTGTGGTGGTAGTTTCACAGAAAATTGTATGATGGGGATGATTTTGATAATATTAGGGAGTTTTTTTTTTGTGCATGCGAACGCATTCGGTTATTTTGACGTTTTCCATCATCATTTATGACGTCATACTGCAGTTGTTATCAATGTCAATGCGAAAAGCACAGCATGGCTATAGACCGTTACGGATGCATACACATATTCATTCGCGTGCAAAACCTCTCTGACAATAATTATGATAACTCATTATAATGAAGATGATGACAATGATGATAAAGTGGTTATGATGATAATGATTAGAGTGATGATGCTGATGTTGCTTTGCTGATTATAATAATGACAGTAATGATGATGATGTTCGTAATGATAGTGTAGATAATGTGGATGCTGTTGATGCTAATGATACGGTGAATGATTTTATTTTTCTAAGTGTTGTCTGTTTTACGTTTTTTGTTGTGCTTTTGTTGTTAATTGTTTTGACAATATAGTTGTGATGCTCGTGATTTGTGTCTAATGTTGTAGTACTTGCTGCCTGAGTTTTTCCCTGAACAATGAGACTTGGTGTGCGCTTTACAACTGCAAGGAAAAAGCACAATATAAATGCCCGTACCAGTGATAGTATGATGATGCTGATGATGGTTCTAGTAAATGACTCTTAGTCACAATGAAGTACAATTTTTTTTATTTACAACAGTGCAAATTAAAGATATGAAACACTAAATGATATACATTTTTCCCTTCAGAAGAGACGGAAATGAACTTGGAAGAGAAGAAAGCACTGAGTAAATTTGGAGCATTCACAGCTCACCTTAATGATGGAATGATCTTGTCATACAGTTGTTTTGGCAACAGTGGAAAACCCAAAGGCTCTGGTAATTGTTCCTTAAATGTTGCATAAATAAGTAAAACTATTAAAGGTAACATTCCCCTCCCCCATTGCTTGGAGAGCCACTCAGACAGTAATTTATTTTACTTTTTGGTAATCCTGCCGGCTCTTGGGGGAAACATGGATTACCTTTTCGAATTTTCTGAATATTTTACTGTATTGTTAAGATAAAAAAAAAAAAAGGCGAAATAAATGAAATGAAATGAACATTACAGTAGTAATAATAATCATTGTATTAGTACAAAAATATTTTGTTGAAATAAATTTTTCAAACTTGATTGAGATTGATTTATGCAAACAATTATGCTGGGTTTTAGATAAATATATTGTGCTAATCCAGAAAGTAGATAGTAATTACTGCCTTGGTGTTAAAAATTTGTAAAGAATGTACTAGGAATACAAGTTATCTCATTTCATTTAAATAACCTGTATGATTATTGATGATGATATTGTGAGAATGAGGATGATGATGACAAATATTTATGATAGAAGGCGATGATGATAAAGATACTGATCATTAATGATGATGATAATAATGATGATGATGTTCAAATGCTTTTCTTATTAACAGAAGAGGAAGAAGAAGTAGAAATATTCATTCCCCCACCTCCAAGCCCTTCACCTCCTCCCCAGTCGCCTTCACCGAAAGGACGAGCGGGATCTGGCAAGAAAGGAAAGAAACAGCAACAGCAGCAGCAACAACAGGAACAAGAAAAACTTGCGCAGCAACAACTGATAGAGCAGCAGCAGAAAGAGGTTTGGAATTATTTGTGTAAAAAAAAGAAAAAGAGGGAAATAGATAGTGACCCCATCTGGATTTGAACCCAGAACCTCCATGGTTTACATTTGTCATTGTCAACTAATATACAGGACACCTACCATCCTCACCCTTTGGAGATGATGATAATGAGAATGAGGAGGAGAGATGATGGGATTAGTTTTAATAGACTAAATTTACTTTTGGACTAAATCTTGTTGTAATCTTTAAATAAACTAAACAAGTAAGAGACTAAGTTACTGAGTGTCAGTCAGTAATCTACAGTCACCATACATCTCTAGTGTGACAAAACATACATACAGTACCCTAATTATACTTTAAATAATGTTATATACTTTAATACCTTTTCAGGAGGAAGAAAGAAAAAGTAAAGCAATGGAGGAGCAAGCCAAGACACCAGACCTGAAGCTGCCTGAGTTTCAGCAGCTGCATATCTCATGTCCAGATGGCCTATCTGTCAACTACTGCCTAGAATCGGGTAAGAATACCTGAATGTGAAAGAGTACCTGAGTACAATTATCGATAAGCACAGTTCTAAGCAATGTCTTATCAAGGAGGTATCTTATAGTGTACACACACTACAGCAATTTTATGCCAAGACTTTTAACTATGGCTGTGCCAATCACCACTGTTGATTCTATAGTCTGAATCACTTGTAAATTAAATGCCTACTTTCGCAAATGCATGCATTACGGCGGTTTGAGTACTGGCTAAGGCTATGTTCACACACACGGCGTAAGACTGGCGTGGCTTACGCCAGGCGTAAGCTAATCCACGGATTAAAATTCCAAAGTGTTCACACAAACGGCGTTCATTAAACTAACAGTAATATAGGCCTATGTGGAATAGTTTTCAGTTTTAAATAATGTACGTGTTAACAGTAGTAAAATTAACAGTGCATCATGAAAACTTTTAAATCTGTGTTGTTCGAAGTGAACTTACATGATTATTGTATTTTAAATGAATAATTCTACTTTTGATTTTTCAGCTAGCATTGTTGATGTTGCATGTTTTAATAGACAGTCTAAATGGTTAAAATATCTTACAAAACACAATCAATAAATCATACATTATAACTAAGTAAAATGCAATAGAAAAGGAACCCCTTTACCATTTCATTTATAGAGAGCACAGAAAAGAGACCAAAGTAGCTAATATATTGCAATCGTGATTGGTCAATCTCTTGAAATGAGCCTGTCTCTTATACACATCTACCTTTATTGCAACTACTTCTTTCTTTCCTCAGAAGTGACACCTGAGACTATTGATGTGCCAGTCAGACTGTTAGTTAAACAAGCATACCCTGTGAAGACAGCCCAGAAGCAAGACTGTGAGGCTGCACGCAAAATCCCTGCTATGATGGAGGAATCACGCATTGTCACCAGCAATGGTGCTGTTATCAAATTCATGATTGATGGTACAACACAGGTAGGATTTCATAATAAGCAGATCTTTGGTAATTTTTAATGTTGAGCTCTCTGCCTTTGTGATTGGCTTTGATGGTTTATAGTGCATCTTTCTATCCTCCAATTAGGAAGTGTACTTACTGTTGGATGTGGAAGATATAAAAAATTCTTAAGCATTAATATAATAATAGAAATTATGTGTTTTCATGTGTACAGATAACACAATATGCTAAAATATTAATATTAATATTTCTTCAGGTGCTTTTTCCTGATGGGACAGTAAGCGGAGGTACTGGCCCAGGACCAGTAGCCCCAGCTAAACCTCCCACTAGTCCACCAACAAGTAGAGAGGCATCACCATCTAGATTTAGCAGTGCCTTGAGTAGTGATCTTCAGCATAAGAAAAGTAAGTTTTAATGTGTAATATTTTTTTTATTTCTTTTTGTGAGTGAGTGAGCAAAGTAATAATGTTTACAAATTCAAAGCGGTCTTTAATTGGAGGTGGTCTTTAATTAGAGGGAGACTGTTTCAGCCGTGTTCGCATCATGTGTATATACCACCAATCAGAATGCCTATATTTTCACAAACTTCTCATTCTTTGCTGCATAATTTTGTGTGGCAGCCTTAAGACTGCCAGTTGTATTAGTTAGAAATCTAACTAGTCTAAATATTAGTAATGTAACGTAGTTAGGTTTATATAGCGCTTTACACCGAAACGGTCTCAAAGTGCTTGATGTCTGGACTGGCTGTTACTGTAACTTGCTTCTCCCCTAAGGGTCTCTTTGTGTCTGAGCTACTCATAGTAAACTGCTACCAGCTACTCTCGTCTGTCCACAGCAGTGGTTGAAAGGACTAGTACACTGTGGTAGCCCCCCCTACTCGTCTCGAAAGATGTACTGGGTTTTTAAAGTACACATCAGACAAATTATGTACACTGGGCCTACGGTTTATAATCATTATCCAAGAAGACTTGTTCCACCACCAGAATCAGTGCCAATATTATAGCTGTATGTTGCAGCACCCCTGCCTTAACAGTTTAGCCATCCAACTCGTACTGTGTATTTGAAATCTTGTATAATTAATGTATTTCTAATTGCCAACATACAGGCAGTGTGAAAGCAACGGCAGCTAAAGGCATGTCACAAATAACTGAAGAATTGAAGAATTATAATCATTATCCAAGAAGACTTGTTCCACCACCAGAACCAGTGCCAATATTATAGCTGTATGTTGCAGCATTCCTGCCTTAACAGTTTAGCCATCCAACTCGTACTGTGTATTTGAAATCTTGTATAATTAATGTATTTCTAATTGCCAACATACAGGCAGTGTGAAAGCAACGGCAGCTAAAGGCATGTCACAAATAACTGAAGAATTGAAGAATTATAATCACTGTCTCTTATACACATCTAGATGTGTATAAGAGACAGAGCATACCCTGTGAAGACAGCCCAGAAGCAAGACTGTGAGGCTGCACGCAAAATCCCTGCTATGATGGAGGAATCACGCATTGTCACCAGCAATGGTGCTGTTATCAAATTCATGATTGATGGTACAACACAGGTAGGATTTCATAATAAGCAGATCTTTGGTAATTTTTAATGTTGAGCTCTCTGCCTTTGT
>NW_022744950.1:419384-472594 GCF_011630105.1 Anneissia japonica | reverse complement strand
TGAAATCTTGTATAATTAATGTATTTCTAATTGCCAACATACAGGCAGTGTGAAAGCAACGGCAGCTAAAGGCATGTCACAAATAACTGAAGAATTGCAAGAGGAGCCACAGAAACCAACTGAATGGATAACAACAGCGCCCTCTGGTGATCGACTTGGAACCAAGGGAGATGGCAGTGTGTTTGAAGTTCCACCATTGATGCTTTATTCTGCAACAGACCCCATGACAAAGGAGGTGATAAAACTCATTTATAAATGTAAAATATAAAATAAAAACAACATTTTTTTTTTAATTACAAAATTGAAATTCTCACTTAACTAGACTTAAAGTGCTATATCACAACCTTCATATAATAAGATATCCACATGAAAATACAATAAGTGTATTATTTATGTTTCAATATATACAAAGTATATTTGACAATAATATGAACTATTATAATTGCTGTGATTTGCTTCATACAAAAGTGCATTGTAAGTGATAAACTTTTTTGAATTAATTTACTGTTAATGTTAATGAAATAAAATTTTAATGTGTTAGGTTATGACAACAAGGGAGGACCGAGTAGTAACCGTTGACCGTCCAGATGGCACCAGGATAGTGGATCATAGTGAAGGGACAAGAATCACAACATTTTACACCAAGATAGAAGCTAGGGATGAGATGTCCTCAGACCAAGCAGAAACGGGTATGTTTACCAAATATACTTGGATATATTTAGTTTTCTTTAAAAAGATAAAAATTGCCTGCTATATATTACTCATCCGAGTCCTTCCAAAACGAGAAGGAATTTTCACTGGATATTCTTCCGACATGCTGTAGGCTTTAAGACAGCAAGACTGAAGTTAAAGCCAGCTCCACCATTCATTACCTTGGATTTTCTGAAGGTTGTTGGAAAAAATATCTACAGCCATGAATTTTATTGTGTATGTTTTTTTACCCTAAACACAAATTGTGAATATTTATTCATGTATGTCCCCAGGTGGTATATCAAATGTTTATAAATTAAAAAAAAAAAAACCAGATAAAAAATCACATCTCCCACTGTATCACATGGCTTGTATTGAATACTGTTATAACAATAAAGTTTTATCATATCATTAAGAAATATTGAATTAATGCCAATGCTTTGTCAAGCTTTCTAATATCAACATCTAAATTGTTTTATTTTTTCAGGTGAAGTGCAACATCCTGTAATCCATGATGTGCAGCACGTCAAAGTTGAATGCGTGGGATTTGCCACTGTAATAATGAACTGTGAGGACAGTATTGCCACAACTGTATTCCCAAACGGAACACAGGTTATAACCATGCCCGATGGATCTTACGAAGTCCTGCATCACGAGGGTTCACGAATGACCATAGATTCGGATGGAATGTGTGCGTATTTACCAAAGCCAGATAATCTGAATATTGTGGAGAATCTGACAACACCGAGCGTGTACATGATGCGACACAGTGATGAGAAGATTTTGGAACTGAGGGATGGTAATGGTAACTTCTTCACAGTAATGAATACGGGTGAGGTGGATGTGTTTGTGCGGCCGAGACCTGCAAAAGAGGATGCCGGTGGCAATGCAGAAGCAGAAGAATTCATTGATGAGAAAGAAGGTCAAGAAAAGTCGAACAAAATCTTGATAGAAGAAATGGAACAATTCAACGAACATCCACCCCGATTCTTTATCATCAAGAGCGATGGTAGTGGGATGGAGCTGCTTCGGCATCGTAACGTCATGGACTATTTGTCAAACGCAGAATGCGATCCAACTTCTGCTATCCTCGGTGATCCTCTACCTGATCATCCAGGCATGACAGGTATCACTATTATGCGTCCGTACACCGAGAACATTTGCAAAACGTGGCTGATGCAGCTCGACGAACCAAACATCATCCCACGTAACCTGCGTTCCAGAGATTTCAAAACTTTACCAGCGTGGGAAGGTAAAACACCTGGACCTAAGTTTGGTACAAATGTAGGTAAAGGTGTTGCTATTGGGTCTGTTCACCGTCCACCAAAAACAATACCACCACCGAAGTGCCCAAAGGCGCTTGAGGTTCGTCAGTTGATTCAGTATGCAAGTATTACAGCTGATATTCGTGCTCAGATGAAAGATGGTCTGAGAGCATATGCAGAGCACATCAAAGAGAAACAAGAAGCATGGAAGGCACAAGAAATTTATGATCCAAGGGATGCAAAAGAGAAAGTCCAAGCTGGAGATCTATTGGCACAAATTCTTGCAGAGGTAATGACATAAGTAAGACTTAAGATGCTGTAACTGTAATTAATGAAAAAGTGTATAGAAAGGGGAGAAATTTATTCTGCTAGTTTTGTGTGTTTAAACGAGTGTAATGCACCGATATGCAGCTATTTGAGGGTGGCCCCTGTCATCAAACCCAGACTTTATGGACACTGAAGCTTGAAAGAGCTTTTCTCTAACTACAATTTCAAGTGAGTGTTTGATGTTCTTTGTAGGTTGACGACGAAGGAGAAAACAAAGACAAAAACCAGTTACAGACACCCACTATGACATCCGAGGCTTTACCTCAATCTTGTACATCAGAGAGCGCCTCTCAACCCAAAGTTGAAGCAGCAACCAAACCAACCTCAATGATCCAATTACCAGCTGACCAAGGATTTGGCTCAGGTCTAAGAGACCTGAAATCTGAGAGTGACATTGTTGGGGTGTATGAGAAGGTGACAGCACCACCATCCCCACCCCCGCAGCCAAGATCAACTGCTAGATATTCCAATGAAGATTGGCAGAAAATTCGGTAAGTATAGAATAAAATAATCACCCTTTGTACCTAATTGCATGTAATAAAGTGTGTTGTTATTTATACCACAGTAGTTTATTATCTTAAGAGTACTATGCTGCAATTTTTAACAGCGCAAAAATAAAGATACAATAATGTAAAGTTAAGCTATAAAGTGCGTCAGTTGAAAAATCCATGCAAACTTTAGCATAGCTGAGGAGGCACTCGAGGGTAACATAGTGTTGTGAAGTTAGTGACATAGTTTTCTGTTCTGTTTACGTGTGCAATTGTGTACTAAAGATAAGATATGAAGATAAGACATTTTATTGATCCACTACGGGAAACTAATTGCTCATCAAATTTTCGTTATTTGTATATATCATTCTTAGTATTTATTAGTAGTATTAATGATTAATTAATGATGATGCGAGTACTACACCTTATAATCAACAACTAAATTAAACTGTTTTCTAGGACTGAATTAGAAGAGGAGAAAAACTGCCTTAATGCTTTAAAAAACAGAGAGGTTCCGCCTTACTTTAGTTGGGATTTGGGTAAAAGTTTTCTGGCATCGAACCACCCTGACATGACGGCTCTCAGCAATGATCTAGCCAAACCCAAAAAGCCCACCAAGCCCTCAGTGATATTACCAGCTGACAGCCTGCCTAATACTCCCACTGACTCTCCTGGAGAAACCCAGCAAGGTTAGTGGATTTTGTATGCATTATGAAGCTATCTAAGCCAAATGTTGACGTGTTGGTGATGATGACAATATATACGACGCCGCTGACAATGGTGTATATATATTATACAAATAATGAAAGTTAGTGAGCGCAATGGGAAGAATATTTTCATTCGTTGAAAGATTGACAGACTGTTCCATTCGACAAGGTGGAGCCGAGTTGAATAGAACAGTCAACATTTCAAGGGATGAAAATATTCTTTCCATTGCGCAAATTAAAAACATTCGTTATTTGTTTCATAACACACCTAAAATAGATCTTGTCATTTAATATTTTATGAAAAAGCTCTACCTTTTTTCTGCATGGAGATTCTTGTCGTTTGATATTTTATTTTAAAAATCTACCCTTTTTCTAAATGGAACAGTCCAGTTCGGCATATTTTTACCCAATCACAAGGATTTTATTAGGTTGAAGTCATGTCAGCCATTTTATGGATTCAACCTTCCGGAAAAAGTCTTCGTTTCCTAGGCACCATGCAATGGACAAAAACAGATGGAAGTCAAAATGTACGGTGGAACTAAATTTCAATGATGAGTCTTGAAATGGGGTTAATAGAAAACCAATGTCACGTCATACAAAATCCACCAATTACATGACAAAGATCTATTTAGGTGTGTTATAAATATAAATAATAATATAATAGAATAAAGTAATGCACATCAAATATATGATAATGGCATGCATAAAGTTGAATGACATGAATAACATTATTTGGAGAGTGAAAGAGTATGTACTGTATATTAAGGTAATTAAGTCAATTAATGTGCACTCATTTTATCAGTCAGTATCAACGTCTCTGATGGTGTGTCAGCAGCAACTTCCCTGAAGGCAGCTGCAACAGCTCAGACAGACAGCTCGCCATCCCCGAGCACTCAAGGTAAAACTTCTTTAAGATCTTGATGCCATAAGCTAGATAGTATTTTTCTTTATAGGAGTTTATTCCATTAGTTGTAACGAATAATGTTTTATGTTATAATTGGTGAATTTAAACTTATGTTAAGATTAATCAACTTTCTTATTAAACCATTTCTTTTCTTCTAGTTACCAATGTAGTTGTATCTAGTCCATCAGATGTTAGGCCGACAAACCCAACCCCAGGTCATGCTACCGGACAAGGGACACCCACGCCATTGAGGCCAACTAACCCAACTCCCGCACACGCATCACAAACTCAAGGACTTGTCAGACCTGGTAAGTATCTAAAGCTGAGTATAGAAGAATTCCTCCTTTGGGGATGTTACAGACAAAAATCATCTAATGGAGTGTTCCCATATTTTCATTGACATAGAAATTTTAATTCAACGCAGACAAACAGTCATAAGTTTTCTGGAAGCATTCTGTTTGTTATTAACTTTCGTTATCGCTTGCTAACACATTGCATTAAAGAATTTTAATTGATGATTGTCATAGAACGTACGTAAGGTTTGAACTGTTATCAGCTCCTTAACACATATTGTGGAGTAACCACTTATCTGTCACTGATTATAGTCTGATGTCAAGAGGATTTTCCCCAAAGAATTGCTGTTAAACACAATTTTGATTCAATTTAAGAATACATCAGCAATTAATTTTAACAAGTCACAGATTGTAGAGTTGATTAAGATTATTATTTGTCTTACATTCTGTCCCTTGAAAAATGTCTTCAGTAAATTGTGACCAAATTGACTATTGTTAATAATTTTACATAATTTTAACAATCTTGGGTGTAAATTCCAATAATTTTCTCAGTAATGACATCTTTCTTAAACGGACGGTAGGCTCTAAGTTATTTCTTTTTTATGTTTACTCTTATTTATTGAACTTGTTTCATCTATCTATCCGTAGGCAATCCAACACCAGCAGGCAATCAAGATATGACAAGCGATACGCCATCTAGCCATACATCCATCCCCCTCCATGCTTCCACTATCCCAGAACACAATGAGGAAGGCTTAGATGTTGATATAAACCGTATGTGCACTCATTCATTTATTTATGCAAATATTCATTTATGTATTTATTTATTTATTCATCCTTTCTTTCATTCATTCAGGCAGTCAGTCAAGTCAATCATATTTTTACATTCATTCATACATACATTTATTCATTTGTTCATTTGTTTATCCATTCATGTATGCATTCATATATTTTATTGTTCATTCATTCAATCATACATCCATCTATTCCTATTATTCATATATCCATTCATTCTTCATTCATTCATTCATTCATTCATTCATTCATTCATTCATTCATTCCTTCGTTCCTTCATTCATTTATTCAGTCATGTATTCATTTATTCAGTCATTCATTCAGTTATTCATTCATTCATTCATTTATTTATTCATTCATTCATTCATTCATTCACTTATTCAGTCATGTATTCATTTATTCATTCATTCATTTATTCATTCATTCATTTATTCATTCATTCATTCTTTCTTTAAGTCATTTATTCATTCTTATTTATTTATACATAATTCCTTTGCTTAATGTTTTATTAAATGTTTTCTTGATTCACCTTGATTTACATTGACCTTTAGACTGGAAACTTGTTAAGGTTTGTGAGTCCCTCACAAACATTAACAAGATAAATATTAAGTTTAAGTTTGTTTTTCTCAGATTTATAAATTTGTCTTTGGTTTTTGTTTTTTAAAGAACCCACCGTGACACAAGAAACAACCAAACTATCAGACAACTATCAACATGAAATTGTAGAGGATTTCCCTTCAGCTAGAGAAAATCTCATATTTACCAGAAGTCTGGTCGTTGACGTAAACGGTGAACCCAGGAAAGACAAGGTGAACTTACCAAGCTCCATACTAGGACAGAAGCCTGGTGCCTTACCTAACCAAAAGGTATGTATAGTATTACAACTTTTCACAATTTATTTGTATATTTGTTAGATTTTGCACTGCACCATAGTCTCAATGTTCTTGAGTAAATCATATACAATGTGACATTTCACCGCTTCCCTGGGAGTATGTGTAGTAACACGTAATCGTATTTCTGGGTTAAGAGAGATAGATAATAACCGCAAAACATAATGATGTCTGTAAAATTCATCTGTGGACACAAGCATGTTAAGTTCTCCATGCCGTGTGGATTCTAGGAAGCAATTTGGCCAAATCTACATATTCAGAGAACGTAGGATGTCCGGTGGGACGGTCATGCATGAGTGATTCCGTTTTAGTGACGGGTGGATCCAAAGGGGCCTCAGGGGCTAGGGGCACTCCCCAAGAAAAAAAGAGAAGAAAAGATAAGGAGACAGGGAGCATGTACTACTCTGGAACAAGCTAATTTTTTTTTTTATTCCATGTACCAGTGTCTATGGTCGAGCATTTTAAAACAAAAATATCAGACACCACCGCTTTGACTCTAAAAAGAAGAGGTTGCCCTTAGAATAATGTATCCAATAGAATTGTGGATGAATATTTTTGATTCAACTCATTTTTTTCACTTCATAGTTTCAAGAGGTGGAAGACCCTGTGCGCAACAAGACTTTCAACTCCTCAATTGCAGGGGCAAAGATGAAAGGTTTTTCCGACCTGAACAAGATCCGAGGCTTTGAACTGTACCCGGGACAAGTCAACTTTGGTGTAGTGCGTGAAGGTTGTACTTATACATTTAATGTACTGCTGAAAAATATTGGAGTGGACAGCTGTCGCTTTAAGGTTAAACAACCACCACCATCTACTGGACTAAATGTCATCTACAAATCAGGACCGGTATTTATCACTTTTTTTCTTTCGTTGTAGTAATAAAAATAATACTTACAAGTTTTATGAGACAAATGTCTGTGATTTGGCTATATATGGGCATGATAATGTCATATCACACCCATATTTGGGCATGATAATGTCATAACACACTCATGTATGAACATGATGATGTCATATCACACCCATATATGGGCATGATAATGTCACAACACACTCATGTATGAGCATGATGATGTCATATCACACCCATATATGGGCATGATAATGTCATAACACACTCATGTATGAGCATGATGATGTCATATCACACCCATATATGGGCATGATGATGTTATAACACACCCATGAGTTTCCAGCACAGTATTTCTTTCTCAAAGGTCCCAGGTCAGGATCATATATTATCAAAATTGGGTTTGTGGTATTTTTATGTTCTGCATGAATTCATCTTTAAAACAGTGTTTATTTGATGGAAATTGGTTGAGTATTAGCAAAGTTATGAATATTTTTTTCTTTGGATATCAGCCATGTAGGTTTTAAGAAAACAGCTTCCAAAGATTCCAAAATCAGTAGTTTATTATTAAGATTTGTATATTCAAAATAATTTTAATGTACTTTTTAGTCTCAGTTTAGTGATTCATATTTTGCAGAAATGTTTTTCAATAATATCTCCTTTTATAAAATGCAAAAACCTGAAAATGTTTAAAATTCTCATTCTCAAATGTTTTGGGTGCTTGTGTGAAATTGGAAATTGTGACAAATGGAGGGTTTAGCCAGAACTGGTCACATATTGTTTTTGGCGACCATCCACTATTCCTATGTTCCCAGGTTGAAAAATGTTGATTGCGATGTGATTAGCAGGGGTCCTAAGTTTCCCACAGGTCATGGGATTCCCCCAGAAATCAGCATGGTCACCTGCATTTCTGCGAGAAATAAAGTTCTCAGGGGGAAATAACCTCCTGCTAATTTAGAGTCCGTATTTTGTTTCTACTAAGTATTGTTATCAATTAAACTTTGTGCCCTGGATTTAATTTTTTCTCTTATTTTAAAGGTTGCTGCTGGAATGAATGTAACATTACAATTGGAACTGTATGCCATAGCTGTAGGGGTCAAAGGTGGTAGCGGTCAAGGATCTATAGGTCATCATGTGGAGATTTCAACAGAGGTTGACACGCTCTTCCTACCAGTAACAGCAGATATCCTTTCAAAGTCTTAGTTTTGTACTTTAATTTTTAATATCAAATGAATCATATTCAGGAAAACTCACACCATAAAAAAATTGTTGGATCACTGACATAAATCATAATCATATTTTTTTTATATTGTGAACAACTATTTAATTCTAAAAGTTTTAAATCCATTTTAGGCATATCTATTACAAGGTTGGTTTGGCAGAACTTATAAATGTTGATTATTTTTATTGTTTCATCTTGTAACTTTTTTTTTGTATTGTTATATTTTTTTTTATATTGTGAAACCAAACTTTCAGCTACTTTTATATGTAATAACATTTGACAAAAATTTGCATTATAGCTAATACAAAAAAAAAACTACTACTTTACTTCTACACAATTGTAATTTTTAAGTATATATGTAAATTTTATGTTTTCCTTAATGCATAGCACATATTTTGACTGCTCATGTTTATGATGAACAATGTCGTATTCATGGTAACATTTCAGTCAGTCCTGGAGTTCGGTTAGTTTCTGCAAGACCGCCCTCACGGGATGGTGTCATCAGACCACGCAAAGATCGCTCTCAGGGTAAGATATATTAAATTTGAATACTATTCCTAATTTTGCACTAAACATAATAAAATACAGTTTTGATCAATGATAAACATTTTTAAAATTAGCTAAAATATGCTAATTGTACACCAAGCAATATTATAATACTTTTTTGCCAGTATTTTGATGTTTCCTGAAAACAAATTATTTCAATTTTTCAACAGAATCCACTGAATTTGACAGCCAACTTGTTCAGTAGACAGGATCTTCTATATTCCAGCTTCGCAGCTTTCCCAGTCAATGCCTCAAAAGTTACCTTAAGCATTTTCCAGATGATTGGTGTATAAATTGTATTATTGATGCAATAATTGTAAATATTCCTGATCGCCTTGTATTTTGTAGGTATACACTGTAATGTAATATAATATAACGATTATAATAAATTCCTTTAATCCTTAGCATCCTATAATTGTATCTGTATCAGGCTGCAACCCTTTCGCCAACCGCTTCCAACAAAATGCTCAACTTTTGTTTTCCAATCTGGTACTGGTATGGGTATAATGCACCTCTTAAGTGCAGTTCTTTTCCCTGGTCATTGGGTCCACATGTTTTAAGTGTTGCTGTTGGTAATCAGTGCAGGAGCAGGCAACTCCACGAGGTACCCATTTATACTCCTGGGTGGAGAGAAGCAATGCAGATAGTGTGCCTTGCTCAAGGACACAAGCGAAATGCACATTTAGGCATTGAAACCATGACCTCAAGGCTGGGAAACCAAACCGTTTCCCACTGTGCCAAACAGATGGTGTTTAACGACTATTAAGCCGGGCACTTGCTGCATCGTACAACGTCGTACGCCCTTCTAATGATGATTCCAACTCCACTCCCTGCGACCTTCATTAAATGATGCAACAGCGTCTGCTGATTTCCGGTAGCAGTCTGAAGGGATCTTAATTAAAAACAATCCATTGCTCATGTGTCATTGCGTTACGTCCTCCATAGAATCCACATTGGCCGATGACTGGGCTCAGTGAGTGTCCTGCTTCACTGAAAGATAGATATTGTAATACACAATGTATTGTGATTTCTGTATTAATATTTAAATAGACAAAACATAAGTTAATAATATTTCTTTTTGATGTGGCATACAAATTGCAGTGGATTTGTATATACAGTAGTAATCTAATCTGTATTATAACAATAGATTTATTGATATACAATACTTTGTATGAAACTTTAATACAATGTACTTTTTTGTGACAAGGTTAAAATCATTAAAGCAATATATAACAAAGTTCAGTGGCTGATTTGCTATTTTTTATGTAGTTCTCATTGTTTACATATGGTTAGAAGAGTCATCTTAAAAGTCTGAGAAGACATTTCAGACATTTCATCAAAAGAACTATGTTTCAACCATGTAGTAGAAAAACAAGTTATTATAAGGTTCACATCACTTTTTGGAATACTGTATGTTGTGAAAACACTTAATATCAATGATATAACAACGTTTGTAATAAACAAACGTTTATAAAACACCGTTAAAAACGTTGCCAAATACAGTATTCATTGAAAATTGATAACGTTTAACCATCATTCCCATGGTTTAACTATCATTCTCAATCCTTTACAATCCGCTATCGCCTCTAGGTCCCTTCATCTGTTTTACTTAATGCACTCCACCATCCATTTCTTTCTTGGTCATAGTTTTCTAGTAAAATACAACTATTGTAAAAGGTAAGATTTCCACAAAATCGAGTACCTGAGGCAGAGAATCTAACAACCAGATAGCAAACGTTTCCATTGCATTTAGTATCTTTTAGACCTATTTTCTCGGAATTTCTATTCCATGTAATTTAAATATTAATGCAGTCTTCTCGTAAGCCACAGACATTAGCATCGAGGATCTGTAAAAAAAAATACACATTCTATAAAAGATAACTTCTAAATATCTAATAAACAAGAGAAACAATAATAAAATGTTTTATCAATCAAATCTTCTTAATCAATTTGTTGTTCTGTACAAATATAAATATGGATGAATTTGTCATAATCATAGCCGTCGGAAGCATTTTGCAAGTGGTCCGGCCATTTTGATAAGTGTGGGTGGGTGGTGGGGTGTAACACATTTTTTTTCACATTTTTTTTTCACCATGGTTGAAAAAAATGGCTCCCCAGCCGGGAAATAGCACATATATGCATAATTTTAAAAAAATAATATCTTCACTTTTAATTTAAGTGTTTAAATTTTAATTGGAATAGGCCTAATCAGTGCTAGCTTGACCATTACACATTTGCCAAAATTTTATAATAGTTATTTGTTATATTATACCTCTAAACATTTTCAAAATCAATCTTAAATATTAAAGTTAAGGATTGTCAATAAAGTTGTAATGTACAATACAAAACAAGCTCATGATGGATTAAAAAATATATATAGGTCTATACAACATTAAAAAGATACGAACATTAAATCCACATAATATAGTGGTGTATATTCATTACAATAAGTACTAAAATAAATCTAAATACCACATTTAGTACCCATGAGTTCCAAGTCTCCCGTAGAGTCCTGGAATGGAGTCTCCTGGAAACTGGCTGGAAGGACTCCCACATTCTGGCCTGCGAGCAAGCACGAATCTCCCGAAATAAACGATCTACACAATTTCATGATGACATTTGCATGCTTTATCAAGTTTTTATACTGTAATATCCATTAATGCCAATCATTATTGGTTGTCACCATGCACAGCAAAAATGTCATAAGAAAACTCATTTAAACAGATCTCCCGGATGTGGATTCTTCCAAATTGGGACCCTTGTTGAGTGCCGGTCTTTAATTATAGGGATTCTATTAGACACCAAAAGACCATGGTTTTGGCAGACCAAACTAAAAATTTCTACTATGTATAGTGGTTTTAGTCTTTTTACACACTACAGACATAAACATACATCAGTAGCCTACGTTCTGTGTACAATGCTACGTATTGAATGCCAATGGTTTTAGTAGGACATTGAATTGAAATTGTTTTTCTCTCATTAAATGGAGCGCAAGTTTCGTGTGGGATGCAGTAATCATCCTAAAACACTTGGAAGAAAAATTCAACCGTAATGTATAATATCATGGTTTTGGCAGACCCAACTAAAAATGTTTCCTTCATTCAATAAATACATTATTTCTGATATATAAAAATATAGGCCTATAACGATTTTAATGCATTAAAAAAAAATATGATGATAGACATACTTAAGATGATGTTTTGTGTATCAGTGCTCTATATTGAATGGACTGTGCTGTTAGTAATATTGTAATGGTTAGGTAGGGGCACACTAGGACTTGATGTGTGAATAGTTTAAGCATTAAATAATAATAACAGCATACAGTAACTGTAGGCTTACATCCATTCTAACAATCATTTTACTATATCTTTTCTTAATTTCCCTCTAAATAGAGATATTTAAAGATGTATGCCTGCTTTTATAAAGCCACTGTCTTTAATTATATGGATTCAAATTAGAGACCAAAGGTGCTAAAAACCACTAAAACCCTGGTTCCAAAAGGGATTTTTAATTGGTGGTATGGAGGGAGACTTGCAATTGAGAAAACCCGGTGCGGTCGGTGCGGTTCCGACGGCTGTCATTAGATAGTATTTCGAATTAAAAATGTAGCAGAACAATAGAAAATCGAGGAAAATCCGCTACTATTCTACTACAGTCCGCTCTCCGATCCTTGAATTCGACACCACCTTTAGGAAAGTTTGGGTTGGTCTCCAATTAGCCGGGTTAACTTTGTGTTGTTAAGAGGTAGAAGATTGTTATGTGGGTCTTTGGAAAAGTGGTGCGTTACACAAACACTGTGTTATATAATAATATGAAATAAAACTTGAATATAATACTGCTACCGGGCCAGGATCACATGTATTGCGGATACTGGCATAACAAACCAAAAAAAGACAAGGAATAATCGATAGACAGTAAGGGTACAAAGAATAATGAGACTGCTACACAGCTTGCATCGGTATGCAAAGAAATACAATATACTGTAGAGATTTTTACTACCAAGTTGGAAAATTATTGGTTTGGATCACGCGCCTCCCCAAAAGTTATTATAATAGCGCCATCATGCGTCAATATTTAGTTGCTTATAAAAGTCAAAACTTTCATTTGTTTACGCACTTCTGTTGTCGGTGCCTGGATGCGTTTGTGTGTGCGTGGTTGAATGTGGTCTAAACTTATCCTGCTGTTCTTTAGCTTCCATATCAAAGACGGTATATCTTATTAATAAGTATACATTGCTTTTTAAAGGTATGTATGATTTGTGATATTTTTTTAAAAGTGTATATTTAATTTAGGCGCTAGAGTAGTACGGTAGGCCCTATTTAGGCCTCACCAGCATACTACCACAAAGCTCTTAACTTGAAGCCTACCTACGGTACTTTTTTGCTAGGTAGCTAGCAAAATCGTGTCTTCGTATCGTGTCTTTTTATCTTCTAAAAATATAATTATTAGGCTAGAAAATATTTAATGGAAATTTTTAATGAGTTTTTCAGGAGTGATTCAACAAAAATGTCAAACTTAATAAAAAAAAACATTAAAGAGAATATTGAAAGTTGATAAAAAATAGGTAGGCCTAGGGGCCTATACTAAAATATTAATAAATAATAGGCCTAAGCCAGAGGCCTAGCCCAGGCCTAGGTTAATAATGATAATAATCATAATGATATGAATTTGTAACTTCAGCATTTTTAATTTATCTGTTATTTGTATCAAGGAATTTGGTGTGGATTATGTTTGTATGGGTCTTAATTATATCAGGGATCATTGGGCTAGTTTTCGCATTTAGGGGTGCGAAACTGAGAATGTGGAAATAAATCCCAATTCCAATGAAAAATGAATGGCCATTTTTTGTATTTCAACACCCACTTAGTGAAACCAATTCCCCCCCCCCCTGCCCTCTTAATCCTATACACCCATGTTATTTTGACCAATTATGCAATTCTGTGATGAAACACCAAAAATATCCAACTTCATCAATGAGTTTCAATATACTGTAGCTTGTTATATTTTCATTTTGTAGATTAGAACTTATCACAGTTTCAGTGGTGTCACGCTCGGGTGCTGATGGGGGGCATAATAACCTATTTTCATTCAATGGGACTTACAGTTTTAAACAATAGGCGTATTTAACTGGTCTGTTTTGAACTGGTCACATGAGCAGCACAAACTCCTCACAAGAGTGGCTCAAACTCCTCGCTGTTTTTTAACGAGCTTAATGAGCACACTCCAAGCTCCTCGGAAAAGGACCTGTCGAATACGCCTAACAAAAGCTGGGTTCTGATGTTTGACATTTGTTTCTGATTTTGTGATCAATCTGCTTTGCACATGTATATATGTTATGAAAATAATAATAATAATAATAATAATAATAATAACAATAATAATAAACTTTATCTATACACGTGTGTCCCAGATTCAGCTAATGGCCGTTCTTCCCTCGGGCCATGTTAAAATACAATTTCATACAGTAAAACAGTACACAAACAGTTAAACAATAACAATATTAAAATTCTACAGCATAAAAAAAGAACAAAAACAAGAACACAGTACGGGAAAAATAAACATGTTTTGTTTCTCACTAAAATATTCTCTGTATTTATTTATCCCTATTTATCCCTATATAGAGTACATAGGCCTACTGTAGGCCTATACCAGTTACGAAATTTGACCTATGTAGGTCCAATCTATGTTGGTTTTGTCATAAGATAATTGTCTGAAATATTTAATCAGTCATGGACTACTTTTTGTTTTCTGTTAACTAAGTTAACAGTTCATAAATGAAAAGCTCTGAGCGCGAAAGCCCCCTTGGACCTCCATCAGGGGCCTTCACCCCTGGACTCCAACCGGGGCCCCATGCATCCCCCTGGCCCCAGCGTCTGTTTGCTCGCTCCGCTCGCAAACTTAGTGCTTGCCTCACTCATTTATTAGGGGCCCCAAACAGCAGTCAATGCCAGGGCCCCACAAATTCTGTGACGCCGCTACACAGTGTACTGCATTTAGTTGACATTTTGAATTTCGTTTGAAAGAAACATCCAGGTATTAAGCCTAAATATATACTGTTTTTTGCCATAGGTCATATATAAAATCTCTGCAGCTGGTGGGTGCTTATTTTTTCAAAGAGCTTCTTTGCTGCATAATGTTCAACCAGAGCATAATATTACAAAATACAAGATATGTTTATTTATATTGAATGGGTTTTAAAATTGTGGTAAGAGCTATTTGATGCTCAAGATATCAAAATAATATATAAAAATATAAGTAAAATGTATATAATTTATAGCAGAGTATTTTACATTTGATGATATTTACTTTTGGGAAGATTTAAAAATGCTCTATAAAACTTTAATCACAGAATCGACCAGGCTTATTAAATAGATCCAGGATTAGTGAAGTCAGTCACCCAAAGCAACGATATATAGTTAAATACCACAAATTGTGTATTTATCATTGATTTCATAGTGAATAATTAATATCGTGTTTTTTTTTTTATCAATTAATAGGTTTTAGCTATTCTAGTAAGTTAATATAACCTACATTAGCAGGGATATTGAACAGGTGCTGAAAGTAACATACACTAAAGATTAACCATAGATTAAACATTATGCAAATAGACAAGAGCAACAGATGTTTTAAAAAAATGTATAAGCATATGTGCTAATGTTAATGTTTGGTTGTAAGAAGTTCAGATTTTTAGATGTTTTGGAGGCGACACTGTACTTTATTATAAACTGTAGAAATGCATACAGTATTTAATAATGTCAAGGTTGTTTGTGGTAATCACAATCTAAATAACGTCATTGTGTGGATATGCAAAATACAATTAAGGACATTTTGATATGAAAGTTCTGAAAAGTGCATGGAAATTGGATTTTGGTTAGGAACAGTTGCAGTTCCAGAATTTGGTCTTAAGGGGGTAGGTTTTGGGATGTTTCTTCTTGGACCCTGAGTTCACATTCTTTGAGTGCACCTTCATGGTGTAGCCTAAAAGTACAAATACTGTTACACGAAACACCTTATTGGGTGACTGTTTATAGAAAAAGCATACAATTTACTTTGATTGTCACCAATTTAAATTGAATAAATTATATTGTGAGTGTGCATCATTTAGTTACAATAATTTTATTTAAATATTACAGTCGTATTGTAATAAATTTTATATCTTTATCTTCACTGATTTCGATTTCTTGGCATGTTATCCTTTTTTTGTTTTTCTTTATTGACGATAAAAATGAAATTCTACTAAATATAATAAACTGAATGAGTGGGCAGAAAAGACAGAAAAGTGAGTTTAATCCACTATATAAAAGTTTGTGACCTGCATTCATCTTGCTTAACATAGACAATGGATGACAAATATAATTAATACAGACCTATTGTGATGCAAACCATGTCACATATTAAATTAAGCACCGTTTTAATGTAGAATATTCATAAGCATTATAAAATAAACTATGTATGACTTTCCAAGCCTTTATGTATGTATTATAAAATCTGGAAAAATGCTTCAAAATTTCAATTATGAAATAAGAAATAACTTCCATTTTTACTATGAAAATTTTTAGATTGATTACTAGTTATTTAATTAAGTCTGCAAAGAATTACAATAAGTGAGCTAAACATATTTAAATGTAATTCTGAAGTTACTCAAACTTTAGTCCTAATCTAATTGTTTAGGTCAGGATTTTTATTTTGTATAAAAGAAATGTTTCAAATGTATAGAAGAAAAGTATGAGATCTGTTTTTATACAAATGAATAAGAGCTTAAAATGTGTAAAATCACAATGTACAGTAGTTTTAAAAAACAAAAATATACTAAAAAAAACATTAATTCTCAAAATTTAAAAAAATATATATTATATTTGATAGAAGCAGAATGAACTATGATAACAAATATGTGTTACAAAATAGTGTGATTATTAACAAAAAACAAATGAAAACATATTGAACATATATTATATATGAAGTATTATAATATGATTAAAAGATGATAAAAAAAAAGTGTGCAAAGACTAATATCAATATAATAATAATAATAATATAGAAACATTTTTTACGCAATTATACTTCCAAAAGAAAAAAAGGCTGTACACCCACTTCCATCTGTACTTCCAACTCATATTCTCAGCTGGATGGATTATCCCTGATAAACATGAATTTATTGGAAAAAAAAGAGGTCCTAAACCCAATTTTGAGACTCCCATCCATTCATGATACCACCTACTGTGTGTAAGTGTGTTCGTATGCTCACAAAACCGATTGTATAGCAAACAGCCTGCTACGCGATAGAGGTCTGCATCCCTCATTACTGTTCACCCTCTGATATTTATCCATCTACCAGACGTAAAGTATCTTGGCATTCTTAAAAATTGTGCTTAGCTAAAGAGAATGTTTAGCATAGTGATATAGACACAGGAGACTCTCATTGGCAGTAGTTCAGATATAAACTTTGTTTAATAGTGCATTAGTATAAGTTTCATTTTAATGATTGACTAATTGATTGATTAACTAATTGATTGATTAACTGTTTGGTTGATTGATGGTTTGATGCCGGGTTTCTGCTTCATTGTTTTTTTTTTATTTTCCTTTTGTCTGTGTTATACTTTATAGCATTTTCATAAACTTTTACATTATTTTATTATTATTATTATTATTATTACTATTATTATTATTATAGTTTAATTTAAATTGTTTAACAATAGCAACATAGCCTTGTAAAATAGTACCTACTGGTAAGAGAAGCTTGTCATAATTATGATTTAATAATAATAGTAATAATGATGATGAATAGTTATTGATTGATTAATGTTCAAATTTCCCTATATCTTGTATGTTGTCATCAATTCTAATTGCAGGAACAGGCTTCTTCATAGTCCATAACTGCTGCCTAGTCTGTCATCCCTAACCAGGCCTCACAGCCCATTGATATTTGGTTTGCCTCATTATAGTTTAAGTTTGATTTCTTTATACTGTTTTGTGATTTCTAACATCTGTGTCAGCCATTGTCCTCCATTTTCCTTTTTAAATAATAGCATCCAACCAAGTAAATCAAAACAAAACATGTTTCTTTCAATAACATAATTTCTTTTCATTCATACACAATGAGTACTTGATTTTACCCTCATGGGGGAAATAATAACAAACTACTGTAACTTCTAGTTCTTCCCCGGTTCTGCCTCAAGTGAATGATGCTGATCTAAACACGCTCTACGAAACATACAGGGTTCACTTATTTTTTAGTTTAACACAGTTATGTTTACTTTTTAAAGGATCAAATACTGTATTCGAATAAACGCCCCGGGGCATATATTGTTGAGAAGAGTTTTTGAGGGGGCATTTATTTATTTTTTTTTTTCGTTTAAAATGGTTATGTATATATACTCAAATAAATGCCCCTTAATGTCACTGTAAATGTGTAACTGCAACACATAATTATCACCAAAGTGTGTTATAGCGTGATCATAAAGACTTATTGAGCCTAACAAGGTTAGAATAAATGTAATCTACTAGAACGTGTTTCGAATGATGTTGCTTCCATTAGTTTTGCTTACAGTCCTTTAAGGGGGTGTATATTCGGGGAAAAATCTATATACTTCCCGGGGCGTTTAATCGAGTGGGCGTTTATTCCAAATGAGGCTCTGAATGGGGCATTTATTTATTCTTAGAATAACAACTGTGATAAAACTAATCGAATATCTATTCACTGTTATTTTCGCCATGCTTTTGTTAATAGTGAATTAGTGTCTTTCTTTTTTTTCTTTCTCAAAATGTTTTATTTTCTTTTGCCAAAACACACTACAGAAATAACAAAAGAGAATGTAACAACAATATTAAAAAGCACTTAGTCAATTATGCTTCTAATCTTAGTAAAGTTCCCACTGTTTGTTATAGCTTAAATATAGTACTTATTGTTATTCTTAACATTATTTTTGTTCAATTGTTCCTCTAAATTAAAATACCCATTTTTTAAAAACCCCTTAATTTTGCAAATTTGTAAATGTACCTCTTTTTTTTTTATTATCCATGGATGTGTTTTGTTTATCCATATTTTGACCAATTATTGTATCATATTAGTATTGCTTCTGGATTAAAAGACAATTTAATAAAGAAAAAAATGCTGAGGCCCTGCAGGTCTCCACAGGTTGCTAATAGTACAATATGTCTGCCTGAGGTTCTGACATTCTTTAGGTATTTGAACTACTGTACTAACATTTCCAAGAGACAAGCTAAGACCAAACAGAATAACAGTAATAAAGTTTTATGCAAGTAAACATAGTTTATATCATTGATTGAAAACGAATTCCACATTCCATGTGAACTGGCCAAATACTGATTATTTGTTTTAGTTTGTTTAAGTTTGGTGACGGTATGTGCAAAAAGAAAAAAACCATCAAAGAAACTTATAGCCATGGTGTAATAACAAACTAATTAAAGTTATATTGACTGTGGTTAAAATCTAACTGTAACCTTTCAAAAACAAAACAATAAATTGCTCATGTAATACAAGATTCAAAGAAGTTATCATCTTGGAATAAAATTCAATACAAAGATTATAAGAATATAGTTACATGTATCTGTATTTAATTATTATATTATCATTTTTTAGTATTATGCCTTGTACCATACTGTTATTATGAGTATTACATATTTTTTATTATTATTGCTATTATTACTATAATTGTAATTTAGTAAAAAAAAATATATACTAAAGTAAATACAAAAAGTATAGTAATTGTTTATTCTGATGGCAGTTTTTTGGTGGTGTAGTGATTAAGGCACCAGGCTAGTTATCTGGAGGTCGTGGGCTCGATTTCCACCTGAATCACTTGCACGAATTTTTTTGCAAGTATTTGGGAATGTACTCTGCATTCAATACGATAACATGTTTGGTAGGGCAAAAACATCATTTGTATTTATTATGCATTCAGTTCAATAAACACATGGATATATTAAACGTGATGTAGTAACATATTAAAATCAATGCAAGCTTCTATCCTATAAGGATGACATGATATCAGTTTTTATCCTAATTTTGTTACCACAATCTCCCATTTGTCTCATATGGCCTAGTTCTTTATCCCCATCTTTCTATATCCAGTAGCCTAGTTTCATATCAATGTTCCGCTTTTCTCAACTTTTTGTTTTCGCATAAAATATTACATATTTTTTTCATTTGATTTTCATTTTCAGAACCCATCTGCTCATATGATAATTTTTGTGCCATTTTATAATTATCATTACATTTTTATAAGTATTTTTTTAATTATTACCATTTATTTCTATTAATGTTATGACATACCAATTATTCAGCTCTTCAATTTTAAATTTAAAAAAAATTGTTTTATAGATATATACATCTATAGGCCTGATCCTGAAATTTGGAAGCTGTGTAACTTTAAAAAAAGTCCAAAATCAATGTTAATAGTCTGGAATTTCAAATTTGTGATTATAAAGTTTAGAGTATACTGCACTCAATTTACAATAATGGTAAGTTATTCGCAAAATTTGGCCTATGGTTAACATGCTTACCTATACTCAATGTATTTTCAGAAAAGTGTTTCCAAAGTTGAAGATGAAGATTCATTCAACTGAAAACTCTCAAAAATGTTGAAAATACATTTTAAAAAATACAGTTTAACTTGCCTAAAGTCAACTGTGCCTAACTCGAATAATTTCTAAGTCGAACGAATAATTTCTAAGTCGAACGAATAATTTTTAAGTCGAACGAATAATTTCTAAGTCGAACTTATTTTACATGCGAAACTGTTGTATTTTTTTTTTATAAATTAACAATCTGTAAGTCAAATTTTATCTAAGTCGAACAATTTTTCAGTGGAATTTTGGATTCGACTTAGGCAAGTTCAACTGTATTTTATTTATAACTGCAGATATCTCAAAATTATATAACATCAAAAGGCTATATTGTTAGATTACAGTCATGAGGTTACTTTTGGGCAGGAGTGGGCATAAAAATCATGAGGTTACTTTTGGGCAGGGGTGGCATAAAAATCGGTTGGAGGGCCAAAGTAAATTTTGATTTAACACTGAGGGCTGCACCCAAACTTTGATGTTTCCATTGTGCTTCTAAAAACCTTCATGCACTGCCTTTATACCACTTTATTCTAGGTTTTAACATTAATTTTACAGATGATCGGTGGCGGACGGTAAAAAACTAGGTGTTTTCTAATCAAAACAGTTTGGCAGGCGCACAGGGTTTTTATTTCATTTTCTCAGGCGGCAAAAAAATCACTGTTGGGGCGCACTTTACCCACCTGTGCTTTGGGAATGCCTTCTGTTCTCTGTATATATATTTTTATTTTATTACTCTAGGCTCATGGCCAAGGATTTCCAATAGTGACTTAATCACTGTCCTATTGTATAGGTGACAGTCCCTTCACATGACAAACAAATAGACATGATTTTCTACATAAACTAAGTCTTGTAATAAGTATGGAGTGTGAAAAAATCCTGGAATCTGACAGGATTTGAACCCAGGACCCTTGGATTGGAAGGCGGGCAGCTTATAACCACCAAGCTATTCAAGACCGTCTCATTTTTGTGAGGCAGTAAGTAAGCCTGTATAATCCAACAGTATATATAATAGATAAATTTACCTAATAATACCAATCATTAATTATTATTATTATTGTTATTATTAATTTTGTCATTACGTTAAACCCTGTCCAGACTATCAAATTTTATATGGTAAAAACGTGTGACATGCCTAAAAAATGAACGATTTCTTCGGATGAAATTCTCAGCCATCGTTTACTGTCCAGTAGACTAGTACCTTTGATCGAACTGACGCGAACAGACATTTTGCTCATTTTAATGAGACACAAGGTAAAGGTGGGTTACACGCGAGCGCTGTCAATCTTCATTTCAGCCACACACAAGCTGGAAATGGGTACGTGCTACTGCTGTCAATTTGCATTGCCACCAGACACAAGGCATGGGTACGGCTTTGTGTCTGGTCAGAATACAAATTAGATCGGTAACGATGTTCACGTTGCAAAAGTTGAAATCTGAGTGTTTCTTTTTTAAGTAGGATGAAGGTGACATACAATTAAATCTAGGATTACATAAACAAATAGGCCTATATTTGAAAACAATCATGTCAAAATATTAGTACGGTGGCCACCGTGCCTGCCATACCCATTCCGCCACCCCTGATACATCAGTCGTGTAATTTCATGGCTGGCTTGGCTGCTGGAATCTCATTTTTCCAGATCTTTAAAGTCAAATTCCGGAGGAATCTCATTTTTGAAGTGCTGTACCTCATTTTTTCTAAGACACAAAAGCATATTTGACGAAAAACTTGGAAATGGTTTAATGAGATACAGATTTTTGAATATTGAAAATGGTGGGGGAAAACAGTGGTTACGCCCCTTTTTTCCCAACTTTTAAATATTCAAGAATCTGTATCTCATTAACCGTTACCAATTTTTTTTTCTTCAAATATCCTTTTTGTGTCTTAGAGAAATCAGTAGTACAACATATCAAAGAGCTGTTTTCTTCCAGAGCCTGAAAGTTACTGAATATAGTGGATAGGCTTATATTTTGTAGTTTTTTTAAATTATATTCTAAAATCGATTGAATGAGTCTCTGAAATATTATTTTTGCCTTCTTGAATTCCAATTACTGTATTGACTCGCTCCCCCTGCTCTAGAGGCTTACAAACACATGTGCTTGATGGATTGAGTCCCAACCTGAACATGACTGATACGGTATCCCATGTTTTATCGATTCCATGTCAGTTTCCGTGACAATGTGTTCCCAACTAAGGTTTTCCACACGGAATTGATGTATGGAATGAGTTATAATTCTTTGGTCATATTAATTGGGTCAATGGAGCAACGTTTGGATTTGGTTTATTAATTTATTGCATATTGTATTTCTGAGTAATACTTATTCGAAAAATTCAGTAGGGATGACAACAGAGTGAACTACTTCTACGTCACATCCCTAAATCGTACCGTGCTTGCTGTTTTCTATACAAATTTGAATTAATTTTGTTGTTTTCCACCGTTGAATGCATGCACAAACCTGAGTCATTCATTTTCCACTGATCCTGTGTGGCAAAGTAAATCCAATTCAGAACTTACTTTTTCTGCTATTCAGTCTGAAACTACTTTTCAAAAAAAATATTACGTTACTGATTACATTCGCTCTATGCTGAGTAGACGAATGTATCCTTGATTCCTTTGTTGCTCCTGGTTTCAGTACAACCCATAAAAAAGCTGGTAAGGTGCTTCCTTTTAGGCTGTTCCTCATATTTACACTCAACTTTCAAGTATTCTTTTGACAACAACTAACGTTAAAATTAACATTTTTTTCTTTTTTTTAAGTTTTTTTCCTTCTCAAAATGCACTTATCATTCATCTTCCAAGATCTACATTTTAATCTTTGTTTTCTAGTTCACATATTTCTATCAAAAGTTCCCGAATGTCTTCTAAGGCAGCCAATGGTCTCCAGAGTGGGCAAGACCCAAAGAAGAGTCTAGTGTTCATCAGTTACAAGGCTGCCATTGGTATCTGCATTGGATGTGGTTGTCTAATACTACTGGTGGGACTGCTCTGTGGATTACTACCAAGGGATTGTGATATCAGGTGAGTACAGCAAATATATTCAATGATCTCTTAAAATAAGTTTAGAAAAAATATATAAATTTAAAGCACTCTCGGAATTTGAACATTAGACCTAATGACAAACTATGCCATAACACTTCTGCCACAGTGGCAGCACTATTGAGGGGTATGTGGGAAGGGGGATAAGTGCTTTATTCCCATCAGAGAGGCCGAGATCCCTTAATGTTTTTTCTTGTCAAAACAAAAAAAAAGCAGCTTTTAAAAAATGGCTAAAAATTGCCCAAATATGGTGAATAGGTGAATTTTAACTACTTGACCGTGATTTTTGGGGTGGGGGGGGCGACTGGGAGAGGGCGAGTAATTTTTTTGGGGGGGCGTGCCCTCCCCTAGATACGCCACTGCTGCTGGTCTCCATTAGAAGTTGTCAGACACGCTTATGGGGTGTGCGACAGTGTCTTGCATTTTCCTTAGAATTTGAACGATTAGTCATATGCACTGTACAAATTTAATGTAGTGTGAATGAAAAAATATATACTATTATATTCCTATTATTTATTTATATTAATATTAATTTATTTAATTGTCTTGAAATGGTTGCAGTGATAAAGAACCGATAGATGGTACCATACCAGCAACCAAGCCCAGCATACGAACGACTTCACCACAACAGACAACAGTTGGTAACGGACAAGCAATCTGGGACTATTATCGTCTGCCGCGTGATTTGATCCCATCTCACTATGACCTCTTTGTAAGAACAGATTTGGAGCAGTTTGTCTTTAATGGATCTGTAACGATAAACTTCATGTGTGAAAAGAAAACAAATTATGTTCTACTACACAGTAAGAATTTACTGATTGATAGGAACTCGGCGATGGTTACTGACTCAAACGGTGGGATGCTTACAATCGTAGACATCCAAATGTACCCGATTAATGAGTATCTACTTGTAGAATTAGCTGAAGAAATGACGGCTGACATGCAATATAGCCTAAGTTTGCATTTTAGTGGCACTTTAACTGACACACTCAATGGGTACTATAGAAGCTCATACACAACTAGCCAACAAGAGAAAAAGTAAGGACCAGTTTTTTATGTTCCATATATGCACATTATTTGTTTTGATAAATTAATAAAGAGAATAAGAATATAAAGAGTGAAAGAATGGCAGAACAGGCAGATAAATAAAAACAGATTATTAAGGAATGTGTGTGATAGAATAGAAAAGAATTGTGAGTAATTTAGCAAAAGAGGGAAAATACTTATTTACATCCAATGTTTTTTGAAGTTTGGAAGTTTTAGAGTTTCTTATTTTATGAATCAGAAAATGATATTTAAAAGATGGGAAAAGTAGTGTATAGAGTAAAAAAAAATGAAAGGTGAGTCACACCTCCATATAATTTGGTTATAGTGATAATTTATTAAAGGCAGATCCAAGTTAACAATACAGTGAAACAAAAGTGTAATAGTAATATTTAAGATCTTTTGAAATAATTGTAATATTTGTTTTATTATTTTAAAATCACACTCAACAATGCAACAGCTTTACCCCACATACTTCAATTAATATATTAATGTATCATTTTCTCTCTAGGTAGGCCTACTTGTCAGTTGATAATAATAATAATAATAATAGTAATAATAATAATAATAGTAATAATAATAATATTAATAATAATAATAATATTATTATTAATAATGATAATAATAGTAATAATAATAGTAATAATATCAATAATAATAATAATATTAATAATATGATCTTTTGTGTTATTTTCCCCTAAAAACGTCATGTTATTTTCCCCTTAACGTCGTTTTTTTAATTGTTCCCTAATTTCTCTATTGTCTAAGTTTTCCTTAAGGTAGGTGTTAGTAACATAATAATAATAATAATAGTAATAATAATAGTAATAATAATAATAATGATGATGATGATAATAATATGTTAAACTTATATTTAGTGCTTTATGCCAACAAGGCCTCTAAATGCACTTCACATTATTACCCCTGTTCATATTTGTCCTTTTGTATGTTTTCACATGGACTCAAATCCAAAATAAAAGCTGATTGATTGATTGAATTAGAAACAGTCACATGCAGAATGTGCGGTAAAACTGAATAAGTTGATAAATTATCAACATAGAAATGCTTTCATTTTATTCACGGTAATGTCTTCAAAATTCTTCCTGCCTAGTTCATAAGCAGATTTTATGAGTATTTTTATTAAAGTTAAAAGCAGGTGAGAGTACTCAACTCATTCTATTTAGAGATGGACTCGGGTCATCCACTACATATCAGTTATCACATACAACAAATATTATAACTTCTCGCTGATAGGGATTTTTCTATCAGCCTGATGGCACTTCCATTATACAGATTCCGATCTGTTATTGGAGTGAGATTAGAATGATTAACATGAGAAGACTCAGACTTAAATCACCTGACATAAAAGTACACGAAATATAGGGCCTCTTATAATATCTAAATGTAGTACAAAAACAATTTCATTTCATTTATTTGACGTTAAAGTTTGCAAAAACAACAAGAAACAAGCATTATAGAACATGAGACAAGAACACTGCATATACATGAACTAAATTACTACTGGTGTAGGGGTGGGGGGTGGGGTGTGGGCTTTTTTTTATGTTAAACAAATTTTAGAGACCTACTTTTTTTTTATATTAAACACATTTTTGAGACCTGCTAATTAATAATTTCAAAGTTAAAATAAAAGATATTCTATTGAAACATGAGATTTTTTAAATTTCACATTTTAAATATTAAGAATTCTGGTGTAAGCAATTAACAATTATGGGTTAACAATTGTTTAAAAAAAAAAAAAAGTTATATTTTTATTAGAATATGTTAAATCAGTGCTCAAATATGAAAGTGTTGAAAATTCTGATATTTTACAGAAATTATCCTAATTATCAACTCTTTCATATTCGTACAGAGAGTTGATAATACAGGTCTCCCTCCAATTAAAGACCACTTTTGGGACTGGAGTTACCATGTTCTTTAGCAGCTGTGGTCTCAAGAATCATAAAGATAAAGACATTTGTTAATTTGGCGCCACAAAACAGTGGTTTTTAATTGGAGTAGTTTTTAATTTTAGGGAGACCTGTATTCTAATCACCAGAAAAAGCATTCAACCGTCATTCAAAATGTTGAAAATTCTGATATTTGATAGAAAGTATCTTAATTATCAAATCTTTCATATTTGTTAAAGAGTGGATAATATTTGAAAGAAAAATCATTTTTGAATTTTCAGTGGGAAATACATTTTCTATGAATATGATTTCAACTTTTACTTGTCTAGTCTTATTTGAACCGAGTAATTCCTTTTAAAAGTTGAAGTTCCATTATTGATGTGGGTCTGGTGTAAATTTGGTGTAGAGTATAATTGCCTGAAAGCTGCCTCTAGGTCAAACAGACCATACACTACATACTGTTTGCACTGTACCTCTTAACATAGATATTTTAGTCCTGCTGTAAAGAGTGAGTGTTTACTTTTAGGCCCAATAAAAAAATTGTTAGCTTATCACCCTATATAGGCTGGAAAAGTTATGAGGGAGGGAGGCTCTTTGTTGTTTATTTTACTAAAGCCAAATATCACCCTTGGGTTGTTTGCTGGTGCAATGATGTTCAAAGTAGTAATAGACATGATTGACTTAATACAAATAATATCAAGTAACTATCCTACTCGCGTGAATAAGCGCCCCGTTTGAGTAGCGTCTCTCCTAACGTGAAAATTGTGTTAAGCGCCCCCATCAATATCGAACTGCGGAGTGGATTCACATTTTCTTCTTATGTCAGTTTCAAAATTAGGATATTTCTCCTTGACGATGAGAGCTCCCTGTACAACGTTACTCTTTCATATTCGTACAGAGAGTTGATAATACAGGTCTCCCTCCAATTAAAGACCACTTTTGGGACTGGAGTTACCATGTTCTTTAGCAGCTGTGGTCTCAAGAATCATAAAGATAAAGACATTTGTTAATTTGGCGCCACAAAACAATGGTCTTTAATTGGAAGTGGGTTTTAATTGGAGTAGTTTTTAATTTTAGGGAGACCTGTATTCTAATCACCAGAAAAAGCATTCAACCGTCATTCAAATGTTGAAAATTCTGATATTTGATAGAAAGTATCTTAATTATCAAATCTTTCATATTTGTTAAAGAGTGGATAATATTTGAAAGAAAAATCATTTTTGAATTTTCAGTGGGAAATACATTTTCTATGAATATGATTTCAACTTTTACTTGTCTAGTCTTATTTGAACCGAGTAATTCCTTTTAAAAGTTGAAGTTCCATTATTGATATGGGTCTGGTGTAAATTTAGTGTAGAGTATAATTGCCTGAAAGCTGCCTCTAGGTCAAACAGACCATACACTACATACTGTTTGCACTGTACCTCTTAACATAGATATTTTAGGCCTGCTGTAAAGAGTGAGTGTTTACTTTTAGGCCCAATAAAAAAATTGTTAGCTTATCACCCTATATAGGCTGGAAAAGTTATGAGGGAGGGAGGCTCTTTGTTGTTTATTTTACTAAAGCCAAATATCACCCTTGGGTTGTTTGCTGGTGCAATGATGCCACCGACGAGGGGTCAGATTTCCCAGACGAGAGCAAAGTGGGTGTGGTTGAGTGCCGTTTCAAAGGCTTGAAAAGTGCTCAAGGGGGCTAAGCCCCCAAAAATTTTGAGAGTTCAGGGGCTTATTTAATCGATTTAATATTAGAAAATAAATATAATTATTTTTTCCTCCCAGACGAATCACGATTTTTCTCCCTGACCGGGGACCAGCTCTCCCAGACAGGAGGCCCTAGCCCCCCCCCCCCCATGCTTGCGCCACCCCTGATTTCAAAGTCTAAAAGATTTGATGTATAAATCAGTAAAAAACAGACAATTATCTCTGAAATTTTTAAAAGATTAATTGACTAATATTATAATTTAAGTTTAAAGAACTGTCATTTGGTATTGCAGTATTATGGTCTTTAGGTATCATTCACTTAGACAAAAATTTCATTTTCAGTTTAAAAATAGACCCTATCTTAATGCCGAGTAATATGAATTTAGAAAATCAAAAAGAATTTTCATCCAAATGCTGGACAAGAATTCAGCACAATTACTTCTAGAAATAAGAAATATGCAGTAAGAAAAATTGCAATAACATACTGTACTGTACTGTATTCATTCATTCTTTAATGTTGGTAGGTCCTATGTGTAAAAGCCCCATTTGAATGTTATTGAACTTTGAACTTTACCTTGAAAAAAGAGTAAAGAAACTGTCTCCTGATTCACACATCACTTGCTCCCAACCTAGCGTAGCAACATAAGATTCCTCTTCAAGAAATTGGTTAAAGATCATAAATTTTGATGTTTTTTTCTCGCTTTGCAGATGGCTCTCCTTAACTTTCTTCGCACCGACTTACGCACGTATGGCATTCCCATGCTTTGATGAGCCAGACATGAAAGCCAATTTCACGCTTACTATGGAGCACAGCAGCTCCCTCATTGCAATTTCTAATATGCCGATGTTGTCGGTTAAGGAGGCAGGAACGGGATGGTCTGTTACACACTTTCAAATGAGTGTGCCTATGTCTACATATCTCCTCTGTTATGTCGTTTGTGATTTTGCTAAAAAGGAAAAACTTACAAAAAATGATGTGTTGGTAAGTGCATTGAAGTGCATAGGATAGGAATCTTAATACTGTAGAATTGAATCTGTGTGACAGTAAATTTCTATGTAATGAAAATATTTTAAGGGTCTATTAAGTGAAATTGAATTAATATCATCATTAAACTGAAATCAGTGGCGAATCCAGGAATTCGAAATAGATGGGGGCCCAAGGGAGGATTTTTACTGATGGGGAGAAGGGTTTGTAGCACCGCAGCACCTGGTTGGGGCTGAGGTAAGAAAATTTATGATTATGGCACCTCTAGATGGCCGGAAATGGCACTCTCAAATTTGAATGTAATTTTTATAATTTTGAAAAATGTAGGGGGACCCAGGCCAGCTGGCCACTGCCTGCCCTTGAATCCACCACTGGAAATTGTTTACTATGAACTATTCTACTAAATTATCATGTCTGATGCCATATTTATGTGTTGAAGAAACTCCTCCTTCTCTTTAAGCTACGAGTATGGGCAAGACCAGATGCTATTGATTCGGTTGACTACGCTTTGGAAAAAGGAGCTGATATTTTGGATTTTTATGATGAATATTTTGGCACAAAATTCCCACTTCCTAAGATGGGTGAGTAAACACACAACTATATACAGTATATAACAACTTTTATTTAAAAAACTATAGTTCAACATATGTTGTTGTTGCCTGTGTTGTTATGTCATCTAAAGCTGGGCACTCACTGCATCCAACAATCGTCGGCCGACGTGATTTTACGGTGAACGCCACACTTCAACATGAGCGCAGCGAATCGTTTCTAATGACAATCCGTTCAGACTGCCACCAACAATCAGCAGACGGCGTTGCGTCGCCAAGCGCTCACAGGGAGCGGAGTTGGATTCATCAGCCAACGGTCGGACGACCGTCATACGCTGCAGTGAACTGGCCGACGGTCGTACGGCCGTCATGCAATGTAGTGATTGCCCAGCTTAAGGTACTGTACTGTAATATTATTCCAAAACACATTTTTATTGTAACTCTGGCTGTAAAGTGGATTTTCTTTTGGTAGTAGTTGTAAGTAGTAGGACTTCTTACCAGCATTCCCTGATAGCATATTTACTCAACAATTACAACAGTATGCTAAGATAGAGTAACAATGCCTATTGCTGATACCCTTTGGAAGGCTGTGATGTCGGTAAACATATAGTTCAAGCCTAAAATACATAGCCACTAGAACTTTTGGGACTTTACTATTCCAACTAATCTGCTAAACTCTAAATAATTATTTCTGCTCTGCATGAATTTGTCTCCATCAAAATGCTCTGATTTCCTATCATTTCATCTCTTTCAAACATGATCATCTTTCCTCTTTCCAAATACAACCCTTTTATCTTTTTTAAATTATAGTGATGAAGCCTATTAGGAAAATCGATCTGTATGAAAAGGATTTAAAGTAATGATTGGAATATATACAAAAAAGTATATTTTGAAATTTCATTTTGATGAAATACAAAAACTGTTCAAAGCATCAAATGGTCTGATTTTGGTGGAAAATAAATGTCAGTGAGAGGAGGGTATATTTTAAATGTTAATATTGAAACTTAAATTGATCAATTATATGAGGATGCGAACTGAATCCCAGTTCCGATGAAAACTTATTGGTTATTTTTATTACCTTAACCTAATTAATGTAACTAATTTGCTGCCATGGCCGGTGTGTCTCCCCGCCTCCTTCAGCCTACGCCCATGGAGAATGACGTGCAAAGAGTCACAACATCAAATTGGTCATCAATAATACATAGAAGATAAAACAAATAGACCTACAAAAAAAATGTCTGACTAAAATCATGTTACAAAATGAACTCCATGTCAAAGGTTGATTTTATTCTCTTTTATCTGTAAAAATATATAACTACTGAACAGTCATACCAAAGACAATTACTTTGGTAATCTTGATTTGGAGTAGGCTATACTCTCAACCACACCCATCAGTGGTTATATAATTTGGGTTTGGTTAATTTTTTTTTAAATCATTTTGTAAAAAGTAAATTGGAGTGTTGAATTGAAAATTATAAAATACTAAACAAAAATTTAAGTTATAAAAACTATCATGATAAAATATCAAAAGATTCAATTTTATTCACAAATATCACCCTCAAATATGGAAAAATATATCAATAATAATAATTATAATAATAATAATCATAAAATAATAATAATAATAATAGTATATTACAAATACAGCACTTAATGCCAACAAGGCCTCTAAGCTCTTCGCATTATTACCCCCGGTCTTTGAATATGGAACACATACTCAGCTTCCTGGGGAGAATCACATAATGTTGCAGCCCCAATTCAGCACATTTTGTGTTTGAGCCTACCAGGTACTCTCTTGTTCTCCTGGGTGGAGAGAGACAACCATAGGTAAAGCACTTTGCCTATGGACAAAAACAAAATCTCAGTGAAGGATCGAACCATTGATCTCAAGGTTGAGAAGCAGAAACGCAACAGCTGCGCCAAACCGCTCCTACAATGAATTCACAAAACCCTTTTCTAACAAATTAAGAGTTCAAAAGTGGAACCATTTTTATGCATTGTTTGCTTTCCCACGCAGTGTTGGATATGGTTGGGTCATAACACATGCTGCTACCACCCCCTCATTGCCTGTCACTGCCAATTTAGAATTCTTATTCTGATTACCAATTAGAAAACCACCAAAGAGAGGCGCTCCCAGATTTTATTTTGATTGACAATCTGATTCTCTCTTGGGAAAGATAAATCGGACACTTTAATAGCCTGCTCTGCTTCCCCAGCAGTAAATAATAAACAGCATTTGTAATGCTACTACGGTTAATATGTATTTCATGTTCAGTGGTGCAACAAAGACAAGTGAATTCCCTGACTAACACTTCTTCAGGCCCTAGTACTATGATAGTTGTGGACTGCATAGGGCCTTGTTGTGGAACTCCATCGTTTCTGACATTTTCAAGGGCATATTTTGGTATTTTTTGACATGTTTTGCTTATTTAATATTATGGAGACCCACTCTACAAATTAAGGACCTCATTCAGCCAATCTGAGACCCATGGTTCTGACAAAATATTATGCTGCTTAATATTTCAGGCCCAGTGGCGTATCTAGTCTTGAAATGGGGAGTGGGGGGGAGGGTAGTGTGGGGGGGGGGGGGGGGGCTGATGGGGCACAAAGGTGAACAAGGGGGAACCAATGATTAGGTGAGGGGCACTAGCTCGCAAAATAAGGTGATTTCAGTTCAGTATTCTTAACATACTTGAGCATGATTTGTGGGGTTGGGTGACTGGGAGAAGTGAATATTTTTGGGGGACGTGCACATCTCCTGGCTACGCAACTGCCGGGGCCTTTAAGGTTTAAGGCCCTATCAGGTTTATTAACTCAACATAGGCAGTATATCAAGACTGTTATCCTTATGAAGTGGATTAATTGAGAACTCCTTAGAATTCTCAATTCAAGTACTGGTTGTAACTGCTGCACTTCAGATGCATATGTCTGAGATTTAAAAATCTTGGCAAACATTCATTTATGTCACTCTAATTTGAAAATCTCATTCATTGAAGTCGTTCTTGATTGGGTAACCATTTGAAAGCCTGCCTAGACATCATTAACATCCATCTTTCTTGTAAGAAATCAGCTGGCTGATGAGAATTGGAAAATATAAATAGGAATTAATAACTACTGTACCACCATATTATAGGCCCAACCAGTGGCATGTGTAAGGAGAAGTGAGGGGTGAACACACAGAAAACATAATTGATCCCCAGGCTGAACAAGCTCAATAACAACATGCAAATAATGCTGAAAAGAATACTCTTATGTATTGTAGTTAAAAATCACCTTATTCTCCTAGCTAGGAGCTCTCCACTTGCTCATCCAGCAACCCCTCCACATTAGTCCCTTACTATATTGGTAGATACATGTGGACACAATAGATACGCTACCATTCTAGTCTTTAATGAAGATTAAGTAGACGCTATGAAACGTTCTTCTTATGGCCCAAAACTTCATGCATATACCATAATAGTATATCTAAAGTATTCTTGTAAGATACTGTGCTAGAGTATAGAGTAACAACCCTGGTCTTATCTTCACCCCTGCTTTCCTTTTTGGTCGCCCTTTTTATCTTGAAATTTTAATCAAAGTATGCTTAAAAAATAAATAAATAAATAAAAAAAATACAAGGTCAGGATGACTAAAACATGACATGATGAGTTACTATCTATAAGTTGACAATAAAGCAACTTCAGACACACATCATACAACAATGTCAAGGCCTCTGTTGTTTTATTATCTTTTTTTAAAATTAAAACTTTGGTTTTTAATATTAAACATCTGTGTAGTAAATGGACATTTTCCTATGAAAGAAAGTTGAATAAATAATAAACCTAATACCTCAATCTAAAAGATTAAAAGTCAACTAGTATTGTAAGTCCTCCCATCCCATAAATATGTGATTGATGATATAGGATAAACAAATTAAGTAATAAAACATACTATACATCATCTGGCATTAACAGATCACTACTTGATCCTTCTCAACCAGCTATAAAAAGTTAGAAAAAAATCGCTTTAACTTAATTTGAAGTGAATTATTAGACTGATAGAAGGTATTTCCCTAATATGGTACGTCCAGGCCATCATGATTTTATTTATAACAAAGTCTTCCAAAACAAAACTTGTAATACATCAAAATAACTACAGTGACTAAGTAAAATGTTGATCCCATAATACATTGCAAATATATCACAATGCTAAATTTTCTTGATATTGTCCTGTATGTTAGTTTAGTCCACACTGGATTTTTTAATGCCATATTGTGCTAGCAACATTTAATATGTAGAAGCCGTTGGCACAATGATTGTGGCTTGTTAATTCAAACTCGAGTTCGGGGTTGGAAAACCTTGCAGTGCAAGTCGCTTGTGTCCTTGTTTAGTTAGTTATTTGTATTTTCTCTCTTTACTGAAGAGTATAGCATATGCTGGGAAGGTAGACAAACTTGTTATATGGGAAGGAGTGGTGAACCGTCTCCTTCCCCTCCCCATAGCCTTGTATCTCTCCTAAATGCCCACGAGATAGACACTAACATGTAACCTTAGGCCAAATAAAAAAATTATTAGTTTCTTATCCCCTTGCCCATCCATTTTCTCAGCCATGACATCACATCATGACCATATATTGGCACATGATGACTATATATGGGCATACAACAGATTTTGTCAAAGAAAATTTGATATATAACATATTAAAACACCTGCAGTGATGGTGCTCATAATGCAGTACTGGTGCCCATTTAAATATAAATATATAAAATTTAATAACACCTGCAGTATCGGTGCCCACAATGCAATAGCAGTGCCCATTTAAGGATTAATATATAAAATATAACAACACCTGCAGTAATGGTGCTCATAATGCAGTACTGGTGCCCATTTAAATATAAATATATAAAATATAATAACACCTGCAGTAGCGGTGCCCACAATGCAATAGCAGTGCCCATTTAATGATTAATATATAAAATATAACGTCAACACCTGCAGAAATGGTGCCCATAATGCAGTAGTGGTGCCCATTTAAATATTAATATATAAAATATAATAACACCTGCAGTAGTGGTGCCCACAATGCAATAGCAGTGCCCATTTAAGAATTAATATATAAAATATAACAACACCTGCAGTAGTGGTGCCTACAATGCAATAGCGGTTGCCCATTTAAGAATTAATATATAAAATATAACAACACCTGCAGTAGTGGTGCCCACAATGCAATAGCAGTGCCCATTTAATAATTAATATATAAAATATAACAACACCTGCAGTAGCGGTGCCCTACAGGGCTTTAACTAGTTATTATTACTAGAATTTGTTTTTTTTTTAATCTATGGTATTGATTTGATGTATTTCAAGTAAACTACTGTTTTTTTCAAAGGTCAAGCTGTGTCATTGTTTTTTTTTTTTTTTTTTTCTTATGAAAATTAATTATGTTGTAATGAAGATTTGATAAGAGCTCTTTTTAATCATCAGTAATGCTGGCTTTGACAGGATTTCAGATTGGAATTGTCATTTAATAAGATGCACCTCGTACTCAGCTATGTATTGATTAATTGCTTAAGTTCAGCAACATCATGTAAACTTGCCTTTCACTTGATTTTATTTTTTTTAGACATGATTGCCATCCCAGATTTTGCGGCGGGGGCCATGGAGAACTGGGGCTTAATCACGTACAGAGAGACCGCCCTTCTGTATCTGCCTGGCGTATCATCTGCAAGCAGTCAGCAACGTGTCTGTGCTGTTGTTTCACATGAACTTGCCCATCAGGTAATTTTCTTAAAAAGAGTATTTTATGTCTCTTTCTGTTGGATAGGAAACTATTTTTCAATTTTCTATTGATATTTTTCAAACAAGGTCAAGGGGTCACTCAAGGTAAGGGGTTAAAATAGTTGAAAAAAACTGGTTGACAAAAAATTAAAAAATTTGTAAGATGAAGGGGAAATTTGAAAACAATATTAGCTGGCAAAACTATATTAAGCAATTTGAATAGTTGCGTATAATACACTAGTGGAAATTTATTATACAAAGTTTAGATTAATGCATGAAAAAAATCCTACAATGCAATTCAGATATTGAATTTAATATCTCAACACTTGAACTTTACTGCTTTCCATTGAAATATTAAATTAAATTTATTTATTCAGTTTATACTCATCTCATCTACATGTAAAGTGTAAATATATTTTAGTCAAAGATATCTAATCAGTTTGTGTATCTTCAGCTCTGTCTAGACTGTCAAATTTTATTTGACAAAACATGTGTTATGCCTAAATATGGTCATGATGATATCCCATCATGACCATATATAGGCACATCATGACTATAGGTGGGCATACAACATGTTTTGTCAGGTGGAAGCAGGACATTGTTTTACTTTATTGACAGATAAATAATCAAATAGAATGTACAGTAACTGGATTTAAATTACTCAAAAATGTTAAAAAAAGTAAGAAGAGCAATGGAATGAAAGTAATGAAATTCTAGATGTCAGTTGTGATTACTTGTTGATTACAAAGAGCCGATTGAAAGAGAGTTCATTAATAATTAAAGAAGAGTGATATGTTGCTGAGAGTTTCTTGAAAGCTAATTGGAAAGAATGGGCTGTGTGTCTCATGTTGGTGAACTCATCCTTACCGCAAAAAATAATATTATAGCTCCTCCGGTGTAAGCCCACTCACTATATTATGTTTGATTTCATGTACCAGCATTTTCCCAGGCAATAGCCCAGCATTAATGAAAAGTAGTAGCTCAGTATACTTTTACAAGTACTTTCAGAAAAAATTAAAAGGTAGGATTTGAATCTGCCATGCAATGTTGAACATCTGTTTGAAAAACAAATACCAAATTTTTTCTGTGGAATGTGATTCTTTGAATGTAAGCCATACATTTGTTCATAAAGCAAAGAAACTATTTCTTTGCACTATGATTTGTTCTACAGTACTCTTGTATATAATGTGTGTTAATAATTAAATGCATAGTGCATGCTAATTCGAAACTTTCTTTATACCTTTTTGCGAACTAATTTTTTTAAAGATTGTCAGAGGAGGCCGGGAAAACAATTTATTTTCTTATTTAGCAAGAACATCCAAATGAAGGAGAAACTAAAAATGAAATTTTATTCTTGAATGTAAACAGTGTAGTAATGTGATGGTTAAATTCTTTAAATTTTTATAATTAGAAAGAAATATAGATATCTTATTTTTGGAGATTTCAAGGCAGCGGTGGGTGTAATAAAAGTAAAGAAAAACTTTTATTTTTTTCTGAAATTTCCCCATGTTTTTTGTGGCGATGGGTGCACTAATTGACCAAAAATAAAATTTTATTTTAATTGAACTTGGCAGGCGGAGGGTTAACTAAACAAAGTATGAAAATTAGTCTTGAATAAATAAATTCATCTTTTGGTCAATTTGCTATATTTTCTTAGATAAACTTTTTTATAATTTTTTGGCATCTGTTGCTTTGTGCTGTTTTGATGATTGTTGTTTTTAATCAACTTCCTCTCTCCTCCCTGTTCATTGGTTGTTACATGTGGCAGTTGAAAAAAAATACTTCAACGAATAACTAGGCCTCAGGCAATATTTATTTTTAAGGCAAAAAGTACTTTAACATAATTTCAAATTCTGGCAAATGAAAATAAAAGTACACTACAACCCTCTTGTCCCCTCTCAAACTTGTTATCAATTAAAAGCAGGTGTTCATTTTGGAAAGCAAAGGTTTCAAATTTAGTGTTGCAATATAAGGCATGACGTGATTAGTGTAACACTAGTGTTGAGACAATTCATAATTCTGATTGTATTTTATTATATGGATTGGGTTAGGATAATAACATCTAATTAGAATTAATTTGTGTAAACAATAGGTACTGCTTTTTTTTTTATCCCTTTACACAAATGCAACTTAAGTTCATAACATACCCAGAGTCAAATAGATGTACAGATATCAAGACAATCCCTATCACATTGCTACCAATTAGACATTAATTAATAACCTCCCCAGCACACCCGCCTTCCGACATCTAATTCTCCATTTGGACATTCAGAAAATTATCAAAGTTCAGGATATACAAATGTAGGGCAAAGCACTCTTTATCTTAAATAAACTAATTTATCTCCTATAAATAATTCCTGATAATTTATCTCCATGTATTGAAAATGGTTTTATTAGGTTTAACACACCTGTTTTGTTTCCTGAGCCAAACTCATTAACACTATTACTGAATGACATTTTAACCAGCGCTTTTGTTGAAAGTGACCTACTGCGGTGCATCTCAGACTCCCTACTCTTTGGCTTGTCTCTGTGTATTGATAATGATCGTATTAGGATTTTCACAGATGTTCCTAAGCAAAACTCATTAACGTTAATTACTGTATGAAATGTTAACTAGCTTCTTCTGTGGAAGCAGTCTCTGATAGAAAACATAAATTTTTACATTATCATTGATAATTAATGATTTTCAAAGGGACACAAAATTATATTGGACATTTCATAGTACATTTCTCTTTATCGTAAATTTTTTTATGTCTCCTTTGACAGCAAAATATTCGGAAAAATATTGACCTTAATTAAAGCCATGTGCCAATGCCACTCTAGGTTGAATGTGATGAATCAATTTTTGAGATGATGCATTCAGACTTAGCAGTGTTGCGTTATCAAATTCTTACGCAGAGTCGAAGTGGATTCGTCACCAGATGGTTGGCCAACACAATGTGTCCTTTTTTTTTTTCTCGCTGTTTCTAAGGATTTGGCAAATGAGATACACTAAATTCGGTGAGATTTGCGCTGTATACACAGGACGGTGGCAGTCACCATCGATGAAGTTCCCAGATGGGGTTTGCTGGCTGCCTCCTTCAATAAGTTGTTGTAAATGTGGGGGAGTCTGTGGATTCCTTCGTCATGATTCATTTCTAGATTTTCTCTGATCTGATTTTGATCGATTGCACTGATTTTTTGTTCATGCCATGTTTGCTCTTTAGCTAGAATTTTGACATTATTCCAATCTGGGATATGGTAGAGTTTTGCCATGTGATCGGTTATTGCAGAGGAGTAGATAAGTTTGGAGGTGGAGTTACTGGCAGCTCTTGTTCTCACACCTGTGCAATGGGCATCCACATTTGTTTTATGTTCTTTGATTCTGGGGCCTAGTGGTCTTGAAGTCGCGCCTATATACACAGAAGGGCAATTGCTGCAGCCGATTTTGTATACTGTACTGCACTTGCGTAATGTTATAATGGTGTGAATAGGAAAATTCCTGGCATCTATAGGAATTAACCAAAGATCCTGATATTGGAAGACAGGCAACATTCCATCAAGAAATTTTCACTCATCATCTGTATTTTTAGCTTATTTGATAACATATTTCTCATAGGATTAAGCTATATTAATTCAAGATTAAGTAGGATTTGGAGCTAAGCCCACCCAGTATACTGTGTTGCTTTAGCAGGAAGTCAATCAGAAAAGTCATTTAATTTGTAATTATACGATTTTGCAATAAGTGGTGACAAACCAATCAAGTAAATCAAAAATAAGAACTCTAACTTCTATCATTAGTAATCAGATCTTGTCAGAAGAACACTGTCATATTCTTTTCCATGCTATTCGCAATCTTGTGCTGATCTGATTCAGAGGACACCAGTTAAGAATCACTGATCTAGTAATTTTGTTATTGTATTGGAATAAGCAGCATTTTTCCTTTCTTCTTTGCCTTTGTTTTTCACTTCAATTCAAAGTCACAGTTATTGAGTTCTTGTTTAACAAGAACAAATATTATAGGCCATATTCTACTGGTCGTTCTTCATTAAACCACACCTGCCTGCACAGTGATAAAATAGATCCTACTTAACAAAGACAACTAGACGAATAGAAAACTGGTAAATACTTTATAAAATAAAATGGCTGTGTAGTTGCCACAATAGACACTGCGTAACCATGGTTGCTTCAGCTTGTGGCAGTATGGGTTTTTTGTAAAAAAAATGTTTTCATGCAGTTTTAGAATTCTGTTAGCCTACAATTATTTTTTTTTCCAAAAAAAAACTACGCTGTCTGAGTTGGCCTTTAGATAGATGTAATCTTCCTAACCAGCTGATTTTCAACATTCTTTTTGGTATTCCAAACCTTCAATGCTTCCAGCTTTTTATATCTTTTTTTTCAATGAAATCTATTTTTCAAGATCATTTACTATATAGTACTAAATATTAAAAATTTTGACTAACTTTTCAATTTGAGTTTTAGTTTCATAGTCTGAATATTTTTGCCTGTTTAATGTTTACAAATCTACATTTATATAATCTTTATCACCTCTTGCATCTGACGATAGTTTTACTTCCTAAATACTTATTAAAGTTACGAAATTAGTAATTTATATCCTGTTTTAATTACTCTGCCCCTTTGTGTTTGCTTTATCACTGTCACTTGTGTATGGGACACTTAAAAGTAGAGGTTTTGATAGAGGGAGTGTGGGGGTGGAAACCTCAGTGGCAATTAACAGTTGTGTTTTTAATCAAGAGCTTACTAATTGCTCACATGGTATTGATATGGAGAGAGAAGCATTGGAGTGGAGTTGAATAGCGTAGTGGTTAAGATGCTTGACTTCTAATCTCAGGGTCCTGGGTTCAATTCCTGTGACAGTAGGACTTTTTCTCACAACTAAAACAACTCCACTCTTTATGAGGCTTAGGGCCCCTGAATATCAGCCGACCTTCTAGGATACGCTCTATAAATATGGTTAAAACAAAAAAAAAACAAAAACAAAAAAAATGCTGGCTAATGTGGTACAGAAGAACGGGTGAGTGCAGTGGTGGTGGTGCTGGTTAATGGTATCAATAATATACATAAAAGATTAAAAGATAAAATTTCCTTTTTATGTACAATTCCAAATATTTAAAAAAAAAATGGAAATTTTAGAGGAAAAACATTCAGAAGGGAAGGAGGTCTACAGTGCAGTTGCTATTGGAAAAAAGCTTTTTTGAAAATTACAAAGAATGGTATATACATCATATACAATATAATTGAATACTGAGTCGTGTTTGATTTTAAAAGTTCATGCATGTTGTTTTACTCGTGTAACTAATGCTTTATATATATTTTTTGACTTTTAGTGGTTTGGAAACCTGGTGACCCTTAAGTGGTGGGATGATACGTGGTTGAATGAAGGTTTTGCCAGCTTTGTAGAATACATAGGTGTTGAAGAAGTGGAACCAACTTGGCAAATGGTGAGAACTACGCTGCTCTACTGCCTGAGCTAATATTTTTCCAGGGTTTAGAGATGACCACTTGTTGTGTTGGGCTTTAGCCCCATGTCATCTCTAGTCACGCCCCTGGTCAATATGTATTTATATATATCGTGACGAATTTTTAATAAAATAAATAAATACTCCTAAAACTTGTGTATTTTTTAGCTTTCAGTGAAACAATTATGGTAATGGGAATAGAAATTGTGCCTAGCACAATTAAAAATCATCTCAAAGACCGAATATTTATTTTAATATATAGCATTGAATTGTTATCATTATCATTTTTATTATTGTTATTACAATTTATTATTGTTGGTTTTATTGTTAATTTTGATATTTTATTTTTGTTTTTTGTTTTTTTTTATATATTGTTAATATTATTAATTGTTAATATTATTAATTATTATCATTATTATTGTTATTATTATCATTATTATTGATTGTCAGCAAGATCAATTCCTTGAGAATGATATTCATCCAGTGTTCAAAGTGGATGCATTGGAGACATCAAGGCCAATCTCAATTGAAGTTAGGACTCCAGCAGAAATCAATCAAATGTTTGATGCAATATCCTACAATAAGGTGAATATAGAACAGATAAAGAAAGATGATGTTGAATGATGATGATGATGATGCAAATTCTACAGTAGGAAAAATATGGAACAGATGGTAATTATGATAAATGATGATAATGTTGATGTTGATAGTGATGATAATGATGATGTTTATAGTGATGATGATGATAGTGTTGGTAGTGATGGTGTTAGTTAGTCAGTACAGTATTGACCAATCATCTTGTTTCGAAAGAGGATGGCTATTAACTTAAATGATGGTGAAGGTAATGACTATGGTGACAGTTATGATGATGGTGGACAAGAAGGGAGTATAATATAAGAATGATAATTGGAAATATATTTAAGCAAATGACTTACCATTACTTTCGTTTGTTTCTTTTATAGGGATCATCAGTAATTCGAATGTGCCAATTTTTCTTGGGTGAAGATACATTTCGGAAAGGATTGAAGGTAGTTTTCTCGACAGTATTAATTGCCGGTTTTGTGATACTTGATTAACAGAATAATGAGTGAACACCCCTTAGAAATAATGGAACTGCCTATATTATGTATCCCTTACTAAAAACCAAATCTTCTGTTTTGTCTTATTTTGTTGCTGATATTACTAATATTGTTTAGAGATTTTATTTACATTTTTTTTGCACTTCTAATTGAGAATTGTGCCTTTGTTTCAATTTTTTCCAATAGAGAGACAAACGCTATCGTTATTTCAGATTTGAGCATTTAGACATTTTAATCATTACATGGACAACAGACTCTATGATTAAAGGAGCTTGGCTACTAATCCAGTGGTACTGGTTTCAAACCGGTGATTAAAGAATCCTGTTACCGTGACATGAATTGTTCCAGGACCATGGCATTGCATGCCAAGCACCTTAACCACTAATCTATTCAACTCAACTATTGGGGGCTAATGGTTGATGGGCTTGTCTGTGCTAGCTCCCATCTGCCTTAAATGTTGTATATTAGGTCGTGGGTGTGAATTTTATTGTAAGGCATTGAAACTGAATAAAAGGAAAAGAACTCCACTCCATTAATTGGCAAAAAAATATTCTCTCATTCTAATTGAACGCCAATATTAACTTAGATACATTATGCAAAGTACACAGTTCATATATTGAATTAAATATACGCTTTTAGATTAACGCAAGCAGTTTATCTTTAACCGATTGCTATGGATTTAATCTTCATGTAAACAAACGCTATAAACACATGATTATATCCTGGATTATATTGAATATATGTCTCATTTCATTATGAGTTGTGTTGATTTGTCTGGCAGAACTATTTATCAGATTTTGCATACAGTAATGCTGTGAATGACGACCTATGGATTTACCTTACTGCAGTAAGTCAACATGTTCCTTTAAATCTCAAAAATAAGTAAAAGATATTAATTTTTATCCTAATGAAATTTTTTAATAAAATTTTCTGATATCTACTTTTGGTTACTGGCAGGATGGTAGTGAATGGTAATAATGATTGTTTTTTGGAGAACAAACACTCACATTTTGTGGTTTCCAATGCAATAATCATATTTGAATAATTCTGAATTAACTTTCATTATCTGAGTTTTTTACATGAAAGAGTTTGATACAGATGTTGATTTTTTTTTTGTGAACATTTTAGAAAGCTTATTTTAGAGTATTTATCCAATCTTTTAAATGGTTTTAAAATAAATTCAAATTGTCATAAGTAAACTTGAATTATAATTGTTCACATATACAGCATAAATTATCACAAATTAATGTAACAATGTTATAAAGAGAAACTTAAGAATTATTTATAAATAAATTTAGATTTATATAGAATATATTGTCAAAATATAAATTTAAAATATTAATATTTATAATTATAATGTAACATATAGTGACATAAATTAACTCAAATTATCTGGAATTAATAAATTTAGATTTATATAGAATATATTGTCAAAATATAAATTTAAAATATTAATATTTATAATTATAATGTAACATATAGTGACATAAATTAACTCAAATTATCTGGAATTAATATATATTATCATAAATTTACAGGCTGCAAAGGAAGATGGTAAAGACATTGATGTGAAAAAGATCATGGAAACGTGGATCCTTCAGATGGGATTTCCAAGCGTAAACATCACAAGATCTTACAATGATGACACGTTCACCGCAAGTCAAAGACACTTTCTTATCGACCCCGTTGCTAACTTTACAACACATTATCCAGATCTAGGGTAAAGATATTGCTTCTCATTAATTGTTATGTATTTTTAAGTTTGTTTACTTTCATTATTTATTTGTATGTTTACTTATTTTATTTGTTTATGTATATTCCGATTGTGAACAAGTTACCCAAAATTTGTATTACTTATCACCTATTATTTTTTTTTTTCTATTTTAATAATAAACATATGACTAAACAAATCGTCTTTCTTAACACTTTTCCAGATATGTGTGGTGGGTTCCACTGACGTATACAACTAGTACTCAGATGCAATTTGTTAATCCCAATCAGGTATGGATGGATCCTTCTGTATCAACAGGTATGTATTTTATTTTAAAACTTTATATTGCATATTGCAACTACCTATTCTATACTATTTTGGTGGATCATGAGTAACTAGTTAATCCCTCAGATATTTTGTATTCTTAGCTCTTCAAGCTGGTTTGATATGATACAACTTGTAGCCTTACTTAAATCTATGTAAGTTTGCTGACTGTTAGAAATGTGTCTATGTGTGAGAATGTAAGAAGACTGGATTAATTAATGAATAGAAATTAGTCTACTATTGCATTGCATGGTATTCGCTTTCATGTAGTTATGCAGAGTTAGACTCAACTAAGGAGCTAGCTGTGTAAACTTGCCTTAAGGTTATTGTAATGTAACACCCAAGACAACGGAATTCTGTGATTTTTATGATGTAATTTGAAACGATACATTACAAATGGATTCCATTTTTCATCCACACTGCACTAATTTACAATATGTATCACATAATAAGGCTTTGTTTTATGGACTGACTGAACAATAATTATGTAAAAGTCAATTCCAAACATAATATTAATACTTGATTTCTGCTTCTTGATCGAAGTTTTCAGCTGTGAATTTTGGAGTGGGGCTATTCAAAAGTTGTTATTTAGATGATTATCATTCAAGCGTACATAAAATCCACTTCTGGCGATTATAAATCTGTGTCCAGTATCAAATAAGTCTATCTTAATGAAGCTGAACCGGCCCTACATTACAATTCTTCCATTGTTTGATTCTTAATGGTAGCCAACTGCATATTTAGGCGATAATTTAATGCATTCGATCTTCGTTTAAAATCATCTTTAAGAAGTGTAATCCCGACCATTGTTGAAAGCTGCCGATTGGGCAATCCAACATGGAAATAATTAAATACATTAATAACAATGTCAGTCATTGGAACAACATGATACTCCACAGCATACGGATGTCCATTCGCATTATTGCAAACTTCAAAGTTATTGGAGTAGATTACTTTTTCGGTTATTTAAAAAAATGAACGTTTTATAATATAAGATCCATGGTAGATGCAGCTTAAGACAGATTATGTATGATCTTAACATGTTTCCGGCTCTTGGATGAATTTTAAAAAAATTATTGATTAGATAATTCATCATGCACTTTATCTATAGTCCACTATATGTACTTTAACCAACCTCGACATTCATTTTAAAAATATTTTTTGTAGAAAAGATTTTTTTAAAAGTTATTCTGTTTGTATGTATTGCTGTGAATCCTGAGTGACAGTTATTCAAAAACATTGCATTTATGGATCTGTGGTGACCCTAACTGGTTTTCAATAAATGATAAGTGATATAAGTGTGGCTAGCCTGTAACCAGGATACCGTAAATCCGGTATCCTGGTTACTTGCTTGATTTCGAGAAGAAGCCCAGTGGGCTTGATCTTGAGAAGCCCATCTCAAAATGAAACTCCCTCTTTGGTTTGAAAAATTAGGTTCGAAAAGAAGCCTATCTCGGGAAAAAAAAACCCATGGGCTTCTTTTAAAAATAGCATGGGCTTCTGTTCAAAATAGTACAAATACATACACTGTACATGGAATTCAAAAAACAAAATAAATTAAAAACAAGCTTGGTTTATACAGTAGTTTAGGTGATTTAATGCCAGTTAATGCACTCCATGATACAGATTGATCTTACGGTGGTCTTATTTATTGTTTTATAGTAAAAATTCCCAAATTTACAGCATTCATTTTGAAAAGGAGCCCCCCCCCCCTCTTTACTTTGCAAAGTAGCCCCGAAATGAAGCCCATCTCAAAAAAGAAGCCCATCCAAAGTTCGAGAAAAAAATAAAATGAAGCCAATGGCTTCAGTTAGAGGTTTTTACGGTATTTGAAGGGGCATTTTCAGAGGTTGAATAGGGCGCATAGCCACCCTGGTGGTATTCAGCAACAGAGCTCTATTGGAGTCAGGAGGCAGACCCTCTCTGTCATGTAAATGACAGATTTTTCTCATCATTTTGATGGTTTTAATTATATTTCAGAAACTGTAAAATTAAGTGGCACAGGTGCTGATGACTGGCTTCTAGTGAATGTGGATCATCATAATTATTACCGTGTAAACTATGATGAGAAGAATTGGGCATTACTGAGCGACCAACTGACTGTTAATCATACAGTAAGTGAAGATTATATTTTTGAAAAAGTGAATAAGCACTTAAGCTGGGCACTCATTTTTTCATTATTTTTAAATTTAAAAATACAGATTTGTTGTGTTCTCCACAGAATCGTGTCGGTTGACGATGGCCGGGCGCAGTGTATGCTCGGCTTAAGCAAGCGTTTATTCAAAGGCACTTATTTGGATTATTTACAATATTATTATTGCTGCAGTTGTTATTCTTGTATGTTGTTATTTTTTTAAATATATTTTTATTATTAACACAACCAAGTACTGATAGTGGTATCATTTCGTTTCTTGGTAGATTCTGCCCCAGAGTAGTCGGTCAGCAGTGATCAATGATGCATTCAATCTAGCGAGAGCAGGAGAGGTCAGCCAAGTGTCAGCTCTGGACCTTACCAAATACCTAACCACAGAGACAGACTATATCCCATGGCGGACAGTTAGCGATGTCATGGGTTATATAGACTTGATGCTTTGTCGGTCTAAGGCCTACGGTGATTTCAAGGTAATTATATTATATTTATATTCTTCCCAGCTAACAGTAAGTTGGCTAGGGTATGAACAAATCTTATAAAGTGTTGTCTTATTATAGCCAGCGTTATCACGTAGATGGGTAAATTATTTCAGTCCGACAATATTTACATGCGATGTCCTTATCGAAATAGATTTATATTTTTTATTCTTCATGATGATGATGTTTATCATATCCATATATGGGCATGATGATATCATTATCATACCCATATATGGAAAAGTACAGGTATTTGTCACACTAAAGTTGGATAGAGCTTCATGATGTCAGTGTTTCATGAGGATGATCCACTCAGCTAAGCTGATCACTATGGTCCACCAGCTGTAAAGTTCCATATTCAACTGTATTTTTATTAGGTTTTCGGAGAAAACTTTTTTTTCCATAGCCTTGAGAAAGTTTTATTGTGCTTGTGTTTGAACCCCCAACTATTTTGATAGGGCTACAAAATTCTTTCAGGCCTACATGAAGAAGCAAGTGACCCCATTCTATGATTATGTTGGTTGGAATGCAACTGGGCTGCCACATGTTGCACAGTAAGCTATTCAATTTTTTCTTGAAATTTTCAGGGGGTCTCATGTCTCCAGCAAACTAAGACAGCCTCCTGCACCCCCGCAAGCAAGCAAGAATCTCCCTGAAAATATTAACCAATCTCACGCAAAGTCAATATTTTTCACAATGATGGGTATCACCATTCCCACAGCAAGATACAATTAAACGTGAAATGCTCATTTAAACTGATTTTCTGGAAGTGACTTCAACTTAGGACCGCTGAATTTTAATAGCTTGTTTACAATGATCCTTAATAACAAAAGAACACACTATATACATAAACCTTCATGTCACCTGCTTTCAAGATGAATATAAAGTGAGTTGAAAAATATGTTTATAACATTGTCCTGTTGGATTTGTATTTAAAAACCCTTGCCTGCTTAAAGGCTGTATGTGTGTCAAAAATGAAAACTTACTAATTAAAAAGTTTCAATATTTCAATTGAACACAGTTATGTTTATCACATCAAATTGTACAGATTCGAGTTTGTGATTACTGTATAAGATAAAACCTTTTTATGAGCTACATATTTTTTATTTCATATTTTTTTATATAAATATGATAAATAAATCTGATTATTTTTGCAGATTAAGCCAGGTTACTGCATTAAGTCTTGCTTGTGGCTATGGCAACACGGACTGCACTAACAATGCTATAGACCTGTATGCCCAATGGATGATGAATCCCTCCAATAATTTGTAAGCATTTTCACTTTTGTTTGTCAACAACATATAAATGTATTTATATCGCACCACCTAAATTGTATTAAGAAAAATAATTTTTGTATTGTATTGTTGAAATTTTATTTTTATCATTATGAACATAATATCGTTGAGATTTTTAAAGTGTTAGAGTGCAGTTTCTGGGCACTTTGAGGTCCATACTCTCAAAATGTTCTCACCTCAGCCCCAACAATGATAGTGGGGCTGAGGTGATGTGATCACCAAATCCTGCATCCGCCCCACTATTGTTAAGTATAATCAAATTCTAGTGAAGGTAAATATATATACCTAATGAGGATGTTATACTATACCTAATTTAATATTTGATTTAATCTGATTTTATGAAATATTTATAAAATGTTCTGAAGGGAAAATCCACGCCGGGATCATTCGGCCTCATAGGTCAACTGATATATCAACCGGACTATACCCTGAGACTTTGGTTCGAATCCTGATGGGCAGTACTTTTTCTCAATTAACCACCATTATAATAATGATAAATCTTTGTTCTTCTTGATAGAATACCAGCTAACTTGAAGTACATAGTTTACTGCATTGCAATCGCTGCCGGCGACCAGGAGGAGTGGTACTTTGCTTGGAATCAGTTCCAAACCTCGTTGGTATCATCGGAACGATCAACATTGCTCTCAGCATTAGCATGCAGTCAAGAGCCGTGGATTCTTAACACGTAAAATATCTCATTGCTATAGATTGCTGAAGCTCTATCTGTCCACACTTTAAATTTGATGTGACAAATTTGTGTGATGTGTCCATATATGGGCATGATGATGTCATTTTACACCCAAATATGGGCATATCACAATTATTTGTCACATAAAATTTGATAGGGTGGACAAAGCTTTAGAAGTACCTTAAGTCAAACAAGAATGTTTATGAGAGCAATGGGAAAAATATTGTCATGTGTTGAAAGATTTACCGTTCCATTCAACAAGGGGAGCTGAATTGAATGAAACATGAAAATATTCTTTCCATTGGGCGAATAAAAAACATTCATTATGTTTTATAACACACCTAAAATAGATTTTTGTCATTTGATATTTTATTCAAAAAATGCACCTTTTTTCTGAATGGAGATTCTTGTCATTTAGTATTTTATGAAAAAATTTACCCTTTGTCTAAATGGAACAATCCCACGGTCTTTTAACTAATCAAAAGATTGTATTAGGTTGAAGTCGTATTGTTTCCTAGGCACCTTGCAATGGGCAAAAACGGATGGAAATAAAATGCACAGATGAAAATAAACTTCCATGATGAGTGACGAAATGGGGTGAATAACCATGTGATACGAAATCAACCAATCAAATGACAGGGATCTATTTAGGTGTGTTATGATTATTTATGCTGGGTATGCCTACAGATAATGTTCGAAGTCAATCTTACGAGACTTCCGGGGTCTTTAGCACAAGTAGCAGGAACAATTCTCTCGGCCAACTGCTCATCTAAATTGTTTGTGTTTTTTTTTTTCCCCATTTTTTTAGGTATCTGAATTATTGTTTGGACTCTGACAAGATACGCTCGCAAGATGTAGTGTCTGTGATGTCGTCTGTGGCGGGAAACACGATAGGAAGCTCGTTAGCGTGGGACTTCTTCCAAGCTAATTGGGTCTTCTTTAGAGAAACGTATGTTAATTGACAGTATTGACAGTATGTCATGTATTTTGCCAACATTTTAAACATTGTAAGAAGGATATTATGATAGAGACTGGTTTCAACATCTAGCTTGGTGGTTAGGTTGCATGCCATTTAAGAAAAAAAATTAAAATGAACAAAAGTGATAATGATAATAAATTAATAATAAAAAAAATAATAAATAATAAATAAAAATAAATTGTAGACAAATTAAAGAAGTACCAATCATGCCAAAATTCAATACATTTTTTTAAAATTAATATTAATAATTAATTAATTAATTATACATAAATTATGGTAGGTATGTGTTATATTACATCTTTTAATGAGATATGTGCAAAAATAAAGTAATAAATTAATTAATTAATAAAAAAATAAATTATAGACTAATTAAAGAAGTACCAATCATGCCAAAATTTAATACAATTTTTTATTAATATTAATAATTAATTAATAAATTATACATAAATTATGGTAGGTATAGACTAATTAAAGAAGTACCATATCATGCTAAATTTCAATACAAATTTTTAATTAATATTAATTAATTATACACAGATTATGGCAGGTAAGTTTTATATTACATCTTTTAATGAGATATGCGCAAAAATAAAATAATAAATAAATTAATTAATAAAAAAGTAAATTATAGACTAATTAAAGAAGTACCATATCATGCTAAATTTCAATACAAATTTTTAATTAATATTGATTAATTAATTATACATAAATTATGGTAGGTATGTGTTATATTACATCTTTTAATGAGATATGTGCAAAAATAAAGTAATAAATAAATAAATCAATAAAAAAGTAAAATATAGACTAATTAAAGAAGTACCATATCATGCTAAATTTCAATACAAATTTTTAATTAATATTGATTAATTAATTATACACAGATTATAGTAGGTAAGTTTTATATTACATCTTTTAATGAGATATGTAAGTAAGATGGGCCTATGACTGTGTAAGGTAATTCCTTCGTAAAAAGGGAATTTTAGCAAGCACGACTCCATTAGCATGCAGAATGATTCAGGTACAATATGGCTGACGTGCAAGATTAACTGAGGTTAGAGGCCGAAGAATCAACGACAAAACCCCCAAAATATGTCTCCACTTGTCCAACTGCCAGTCTTAACTGATACATTTAGTCCTTAACATGGAGATGGTTTTTTATTGTTCTGATGAACCCCTTTTTCAAATCTCTTTCTAATAAACCAAACCACTCATGCGCTGCATCGAGCCATAATCAAACCATCAAAATATTAATGATAAAAAATAATCTCTTGATTCCAAAAAAGCACTTCACAGACTCTTGGCTGGACGCCCAGGTTCCCCTTCGCCTCTGCCTCTCATAGGAAGCCCCCTCCCTTAAGGAATCCTGGTCACGAGTCTGAAATTAATGATTATTTTACGTTTGCTACACTCAAATATTAGAAACAGATTCTATTATTTCAAACTTGGATGCCTCTACGTCTAACGGACACTAAATATCTTATCTGTTTTTCTTCGAGACTTATGTTGCTCAAAAATATGTTGGAGTTCAACAAAGTCTGGCCAGTCCAGTTTGACACGCCTAATTTCATCAATTTCGTCATCACTTTTAATCGGTCAATAGATTCTTCCACTTCTGCTTGATGTTACACCTGGGTTGACAATTAAGCGATATCACTTATATGCCAGTCAAATGTGTCTTGTTTCCGTAGATTAATGCATTAGTAAATGAGTCACGGATTGACGATTTCCCTTATAAATTGGACTTGGCTGAAAATATTTAGATTTCAAATAAAATTAATTATTTGAATAGTTCCATCTCCTCTCACGTTTGAGAAGGCGACCTTCAAATTCTTATTTATATTCGCATTATTTAGCCTGTCTCTTATACACATCTAGATGTGTATAAGAGACAGCATATAACCCCCATTTTACGTGAACTTCATTGGTTACAAATTGATGCCAGAATTCAATATAAAATCCTTTTACTGACTTATAAGTCACTGACTCTCAATCAACCCGCATACATTAATCAACTTCTTCCCGAATATGTGCCTGGCCGTTCCCTACGTTCATCTGATCTCAATTTAATTTCTGTCCCTTGCACCAACACTAAGACCTTCGGACACAGATCATTTTCATTTGCTGCAGCCACACTCTGGAACGCACTACCACTTCACATTAAAAAATCAGCATCAATTCCTTTATTTAAAAAATCACTCAAAACTTATTCCAACAATAACATGAAGCACCACTGATAATTACTTCGGTTTTTTAAATGGCGCTATATAAGTTCTTACTTTATTATTATTATTATTATAACTTTGGTCCCTGGTTGAATTCCATCTGGGCTCAAATGTCTGTCTTTCAGATAAAACATTTAAGCCATTGGTCCCATGTGCAATTGCCCATGTGTATGTTAAAGAATGCAGCACACTTTTCAGAGAAGAGTACCCAATTCACCACCAGAAGGCCCTTATTGGAAATTATTTTCAATACAGAATACATCCAAATCCAGCAACATCCCATTTAGATTATAGCACGGTAACACAGCATATTTAAAAAATAAATGTGGTGTGGGATTCTGACTAAACTTGTGATGATCTTTTATTCTTAGCTTGAAGAGTTCATGGCAGCGAATCCGGACCAAGGAACAGCAGCTAATGCGTTTTTAAAGTCAGTGGCACAGACCAAAGCCAATATACGTTGGATGAGCAGTTACCTGGAGGAAGTTTATGATTGGCTCCAGACAGCTTAATGTTAAAAATAATTTTTATTTCGCATTTTTAATAAATACCTTTTTATGTGAATAATCATGATATATGTACAGTTGTATTGAAATTTTAAATATTAAACTCTAATTATGTGTAATGTTTTATAGATATATATGAAAATCATAGTTTTTGTACAAAATATAGATTGTGGTAAATTAGCTGTGTAATGTTTTAATTTTGTGTAAATAAAAGAAATATATTATATAATTAAATATTAAATAATTAATGAACTATTAATTGCTAGCCGATTTGTAGCAGAATATATCGGTTAATAATTGAGTAAGGAGATCAATACCTTGGCTGTTTATATCTATATTAATAGTTATGATTTTTGCTCCATATACCATGAAAAACTTTATCTTTTATTTCTCAACAATATTTTGTTGTACCTGCAACCTTTCTCAACGTGTAGTGATCATGCCACTATACCTTAAGAAAGGTTGCATGTGCTACCGAAATATTTGTGAGAAATAACAGACATGTTTTGTTATATGTCAACTTGGTATTTCATTTGTTTACCTATGCTGTTCAACTATATAATTCGGAACATACATGACGTGCACCCATCACCATTATAAATGTGATAATATGTATGTAATATAGTATATATATTATTAATTTAAACTCCCAACTCCCAGTGGCTTAAGGCATCTGCATAGATAGCAGTTAAGGCAACTTTTTTTACACTCACAGATTCCTCTTCTTTATCGTTTAAAATTTATTTAGTTTTAAAATTTATTTTCAGAAGACATTTAGAG